>NW_027491816.1:600000-826477 GCF_021521415.1 Bidens hawaiensis
CCTTGTCTAATCTAGAGTTTTGCAGCTATTAATATAATGCAATTATTATATCCAAACGAATAATAAGTATATGTTTAATGTTTTTAGGTTGCGTGTCTTACAGGCACTAAACACCAAAGTGCTCCCAAGAGACTGGGTTGGAAAGGTGGAGAGACTATGAAAGAAAATTGATGAGGACAACAAAAAAAGATGAGATGAGTAGAACAAACCATGCAAAGATCAGTTTAGACGACAATAATTTTATGTATATTGTATAAAAACATTTTATATTTAACTTTTAATGTGATTAAAATCTTATTGGTTTAACGGTGCACTCTTTACGTTTAGTAAATTTTAATTTTCAGAATTACTTATTTTGTTTTCTTGAAAACTTAAAATTATTAAAAGTATTCTTTTAAAATTTATTCGTTATCATTACCGATGGACTCCCGAGAGCAACCTAACGGTAAACTTAACTTAATATTTAAATTGTATGTAAAAACTGTCAAGGTATTCTATTGCTAATGTAAATATCTTAATCGGTCAAAAACGATCACCTTGGCAAACCTACATAAGTTGTCGGTAATGTAATCTATCGGTGATTCCTCGCCACATATGAGATTATGTACTTACTAATGGATTTTTCGGTAATAATGTACTACTTCCTTTGTTCCATTATAAGTGTCCAGGTTTGAAAAACACAAAGTTTAAGGTGGATTGAATGATTACTTTTTTTTTCTTATCAAATGACAATAATACCCTTGAAAAGTGGGTCCATCAATATTGTTTATTAATGTTAGTTGTGTGTGTTTAAGGGTAAACTTGAAAAATGACTAATAAATTTTGAAAGTGGACACTTGTAATGAGACAAATAAAAAAGGAAATGTGAACACTTATAATGGGACGGAGGGAGTAATAAATTTCTTTTTCACAATGTTAACATAGTAATAGTAAGTATATATATAGGGGAATGTTAACGTACAAGTGAAATTAATGTGCTAAACGTGAGAATCAAGTAAATAATTATGTAATTACTCTATCTAATTACTCTATGATTTAATTACATAATTACTCTACTTGTGTATATAATTACTCTACTTAATTCTCACGTTTAGCACGTTAATTTAATTTGTATTTAATTCAAGCCCTATTGATGTAGATGTCGTGCTCTAATCAAAAACAAGTATTTATGAAGCTTAAATACCTATAACGGGTAAGTAAGGCCGTCTCCACAGGGAATCAGTGGAAAGTGAAAGTAAAGTTCATTACTATTAATTATCATTCTAAGCGGACAATCGATGTCAAGCAGTTTATAAAGATGATTATAAGAACACACGATTACTTGGAAAAGTTTGTAAAACAATTATGAGAGAAAGATTCACTTCAGGTTCAGGTAAAGTGATAACCGACGAATCACAGATTCTTTAAGATTAATTGCGCAGTAATTACTAAACATAACAGTTGGGTTGTGAGGACAAACGATAACCTAACCGAATTGTTGACACAACTGAACTCCGTTTACCCAATTACCATTTTAAAATATGAAAATCAGTTATAAGCAATGACTAACGATTATTGGTTCATTGACATAAGAGTTAACCTTACATGTGATGAACACAACCAGAAAAGTGATGCAAAGTTTGACAATCAAAATCATAAACTGTTTGAACAATCAATTCGTAATGTAAAACAAGATTAAAAACAATCAATCAAGTTCATACTCATTCAAAACATAGAATCTGATCAAAGTTAATTTACACAAAACCCTAGCCTAAAGTGAATACAATGGTTTTAGCCTGACATCGACATCACGAAGGATTCGCTTATCTGATGAGAGGATGAAAGCATGCAATGAATGAACGAACCGGAGGCTTCAGGATGGTAGAAAATCGTCCTAGGGCTTGTACTTGGATGCTAGAATGAAGGATATCTCGAATGGGGGCTGAAAACTCAATATAATAGTGTTAGGTTTTGATTTCCCGTCTGGAGGACTTTAGCGCGGCGCTAAAGTCTAGGGGTGAGACTTTAGCGCGTCTCTAAAGTCTTCTTTTCTGATGTGAGTCTTTAGAGTATCTCTAAACTCCCTTAGCGCCGCGCTAAGGGTGGCTGACAAAATTTTCTTCATTCATTTTGCATCGGAAAGCTTGCCAATCTTTATGAGTCTTC
The DNA here is from genome assembly GCF_021521415.1 of Bidens hawaiensis. Lineage (NCBI taxonomy): Eukaryota > Viridiplantae > Streptophyta > Magnoliopsida > Asterales > Asteraceae > Bidens > Bidens hawaiensis. Next base: position 602,146 of record NW_027491816.1, read on the forward strand.
TACATCTTCGTTCCAAGCCCGTAATTCATCCTGATAAGCGTCCTTAACGTCAAGTATCCTGAAACACATAAACACGCTTAAAGTACATAAGTTCACATAATATTTAAACTAAAATTAAACAAATAATATAATAATATACACGACTTTTGCCCGACCATCACCTATATATATATATATATATATATAATGTACGCATATTTTAGTTGTCGTAATGTCACGACTGGGAAGCTCGTTCATAGCGTGATCAAAATGTATAAACAAACTGAAAAGGCATGCTTTTGTTTGTTTAGGCTGATGAGACAAATAGGTCCAGCACATGCCAATAAATTATGTAATGTGTCTAGCTTAAGTTAGAAAAACATTTAGGTTGAAGCAACCTATAAGTTATTTATGAGACTTCATTCCCACTCCCTGTCACAAACGTAATAGAATAATCACTTCACTTATGACTTGTGAAATAATTAAAACAATAATACACCCAATATATCTCAACTTTTGACCTCCAGCACATATATAACATTTTAAGATATTCTTGTTAGATACGCAATTAACTATATTTAAAATGTTTGATTACCAACAAATTTCTTCTTTTCATCATTTCTCATCTTCAAATCTAACTGGTCACTATGATCAAAATAAAGAAATATTGTTATGGAACTTGTTTCTTCATTTCTATAGCAATCAATATATTATTTAGCATATATCTTTATGCAGGTGGAGGAGACAAGAATCAGGAGATAATTAGTTACCGATCATCGTTAACATGGAGTGAGAAAGCAGCGGCTGAGGCAGAGGCGGTTGTAGCGATCAATTGCTCGGGCCATGGTAGAGCTTTCCTTGACAGTTTGGTTTTGGATGGTCAACCTGTTTGTGAGTGCTATGCTTGTTATGGCGGCACAGATTGCTCTGAAATAACTCCTGGATGTGCTGCAGATGCTGACATGTTAATTCTTTCTTAATTTCGATCTGTTGACTTTAAGGTTACGTGCTGTTTTAATCTGCATATCAAATATCGTAGTACCTGGAAATGAGAGTTTAAAAACTGATCTTGAATGCCAAGATTCTTTCTTAATTTCGATCTGTTGACTTTAAGGTTACGTGCTGTTTTAATCTGCATATCAAATATCGTAGTACCTGGAAATGAGAGTTTAAAAACTGATCTTGAATGCCAAGAGGGTTGACTTTTCTTTACTATAAACATGAAAATTATATGATCATCTTTAAAGATGAAAATAGTGTTCTAATAAGAATATAGAGGGCCGGATACAAAGTGATTTTTCTTTTAACCCTAATCACCATGACTCATATCTGCCTCCTCCTCTGATCCAACCACCGCCCCTCTGCACACCTTCCTACATCTCATCACTATCCGGTTCTTTCATATCTTAGCCTTCTTTCTCACATTGACGGCTCCCCTGCACCACCAGAATCCATAATCTCTGACAACAAAAATGTTCCAAATCCCGATTTCATTAATTGGAAAGAAGCCGATCAACAGGTTATGTTACTTATTCAATCAACCCTCACATAAGAAGCCATGGCCGAAGCCATTGGCTATTCCTTAGCTTATCAGGTTTGGCAAGCCCTTGAGCATGCCTATAACTACCAATCTCCAGAACACATCCATAACCTTCATGATTCTCTCCACAATTAACTAACGAAGGGAAACTCCACGGTCTCCGATTATGGTTGAAAATTCAAGTCAATTTGTGACCAGTTGGCCGCCATTGGTGAACCAGTTCGTGATGAAGATAAACGCCACTCGTTTCTCTGTGGCCTTGGCTCCTCTTTTGAGATGTTCTCCACTGCCCAGAGAACAATTAAACCCGCACCACCATTCCGTGATCTTCTTGCGCAAGCAGAAAATCATGAAATTTTCCTTGAAACCCTAAACGGACACTCAACCCCTCAAGCAACTTTTTCGGCTCAGTCAAGCCAGTTCTCATCACACTCCAAATCGCCTCGTGACTCATCTCAGCGAGGTAGATTCCGGGGTTCGTCTTCTGGTCGTGGTCGTGTCACCAACACCAGACGTCCACCACATTGCCAGTTGTGTAGAAAAGATGGACACTATGCTAGTGCATGTCCCTCTCTTGCTAGTTATGCTCAACGAGTTGTTCCTCTTGACGCCAATCTCGCTCAAGCATTCCATGCACAATGTCATATTACTCCAAATACACCCGATTGGACAGCCGACTCCGGAGCTACTGTTCATATGCTCTGATCTAGGGATGAGCTTTCTTTCCTAAATACCCGTACCCGTACCTGTACCTGTATGTGTCTATTGGGTACGGGTATGGGTACGCAAGTTTACTGATTATAGGTACAGGTACTTTCGGGTACAGGTACGGGTATTACGGGTACTGGTACCCGTTAGAATATGTAGGGGCTTTTATTGGGTTTCCAACACTTATGACTTAACTTTTAAGCGAGATTTTTAAAACATAATATATATTAGTTGAATAAGTTCATTCTCAATTTATATGTGTATATTCATATATTGTGTATTCGCATATTTTTATTTCATGTGTATATAATCAAATAACATGTATTAATTTCTCTTTTGTTTTTATATAGAAATTGAGAAAACAATAAACTAAGAAAAGGAAAAGGGAATGGAATTTATATTATGGCTGATTTGTTTCATTTTTAGTTTTGCTATTATGTTTTGGTTGTGGTATTACGGTTTTGGTATTATAGATGATTAATTGTCGATATCGTACTGTTACCGAGTTTAGTGGAGATTGTTTTTAAAAAAATAACAAAGAGGTACCAAAGCGAGTACCGTACTCAAAGTACATGTACCCGTACCCGTACCCGTACCATATAATTCGGATACGGGTATGGGTACCAAGATTTATTGATTTTAGGTACGGGTACTTTTGGGTACAGGTACGGACATAGGTACAGGTACGGTCCCGATCTCATCCCTACTTCGATCCTCAGAAGGTCTCGATGACTCGTATGCCGAATCTGGTAATACGCATGTCACCTTTGGTAATGGTCAATCGTTACCCGTAACACAAATCGGTTCAACTAAACTAAATAATACTATACCCTTACAAAATGTGCTTGTCGTTCCCCATCTCACAAAAAATCTACTTTCAGTTAGTAGATTAACCAATGATTCACCCGTTGATGTCTTATTTTCTAATCATTTCTTTCATATTCAGGACCGAAAAACGGCAGTGGTCATCGCTAGAGGAACCTATGAAAACGGGTTTTATGTTCTTCCCAAGGTCACAAGTCTCTTGTTGCAGCTCTCGTTGTTCCTCACCTCCGTGCTTCTTTTGATAAATGGCATAGTCGATTAGGGCATGTCACATTTGATGTTATCTCTATTTTGAATAAACTTGGACATGTGTTTGTTACATCTTTATTACCCAAACCGGGATTATGTTCTTCGTGTCAATTATCTAAAGCACATCGTTTGCCCTTTATTGAAAATACTAAACGATCTACAAACGTGTTATATTTGATTCATTGTGATCTTTGGGGTCCCGCACCAGTATCATCCTATCCTCCGATGGATACTTATATTATGTTATATTTGTGGATGATTTTTCCCGTTTTACTTGGTTTTACCCATTGAAGTTCAAATCCGATTTTTTAACGTACTCACAACATTCCTAACATTTGTTGAAAATCAATTTTCTAGTTCCGTTAAAGTTTTCCAAAGTGATGGTGGAACCGAGTTTACAAACAACCGAGTTCAAAATCTCTTTCGACAAAGGGGCATTCAACATAGACTTTCATGTCCTCACACACCCCAACAAAATGGACGGGCCGAACGTAAACACCGTCACATTACCGAAACGAGTCTAGCCATGATGTTCAATTACAATGCACCGGCAAATTTGTGGCTAGATGCTTTTACATTTGCCACCTACATCATCAATCGGCTCCCAACACCTCTTCTTGAAAATAAATATCCATATGAGGTTCATTTTAAGCAACCTCCCTCATATGAAAATTTTTGAGTGTTCGGATGCCGAGTCTTTCCGTATCTCCGGGACTATGTAAAACATAAACTTCTACCAAGAAGTGCTCCTTGCATATTCATTGGTTATAGTCCTAAACACAAAGGATATCAGTGTCTTGACCACACTACTTCACGTGTTTATATAACTCGCCATGCTAAATTCAATGAAGACACATTTCCATTTTCCGGTATTATTTCCAATGTGGATGAAACCAAGCTTTTATTTTCCAGTTATGAAGACTCCATCCATCCACCAAAACCCCATCTCCCCACTAAACATACACACAAAACATGTCCAACATCAGAACCTCAATTTAATAAATCTTCCTCCACAAAACAAACAGAGTCAACAAACAGTTCCCTTTGTCCTGACAACAATCCATCCATCCATCCCAACTCCAAGCCTACCATCTAGTCAAGCCTACACCCTACCCAACACCCCAGACCAACCTTAATCACAATCTGTCTCCTCTTCAACCATTTCACCAAGTCCATCCATAACCCAAACGACCCCGCCATCACCTTCTTCCTCTTCCCAATCCATTACCGTCCCATCTCAACCAATTCAGCCCCCTCCCATATCTTCATCACACTCAATGACTACACACTCCAAATCCGGAATCTATAAGCCCAAACATTTTGCAGATTTAAGTAACTTCTCCTCAAACCATTAACAACATGCCTTGTTTGCTGTGGATATTCCCAAAGGCTTTAAAACCGCCTCCAAAAATCCTAAATGGGTATCGGCCATGAACGATGAACTCGCTGCTCTCGGTAACAACGACACATGGGAATTTGTCAAACGACCCAACCAATCTAATATTATTGGCTCTAAATGGATTTATCGTATTAAATATAAAGCAGATGGTTCCCTTGATCACTACAAAGCCCGCCTAGTAGCTCAATGCTTCACACAAGTACCCCGACTAGATTTTTCCCATACCTTTAGTCCCGTTGTTAAAGCCTCTACGATTCGAGTGGTGCTAAGTCTAGCTACCATTTATAATTGGCAATTACGACAACTTTGTTGGAATTACGTGTGCCCGAGACACATACTTATACTAATGTGGCTAACTGTGTTTGATCCAAGTCGGGTCATACCCAATAACAAGCTAGACGACACCAAATGTATTCTTTAATGATTTGATCATTTAAACGAATACCGAACACTACGTGTTTAGAAAATTGGTTTTCTAAACAAACACACTTGAGGATTTAAATAAATTATCTGGATAATTTGTTTATATAAAATAATTATTTAATTGGTTAAATAATTACATAAATGTATGTGCATTTTATAAAAATGAGTTTTATAAAATAAATGGAGATGTTTTAAATGTTAAAACAAAACAACTATAAAATAAATAAAAAAAAAAAAAAAAACCGGCCACCCCATGTGGGTGGAGGTTTTGGTCCAACCAAATGTTTTGTCCTTTTGTGTTGACCATCCCTTTATATCTCCATTCAAATTACATGCATTTGAGTCTTGTCCCCTTCTTGGATTCTCAAGTAAACTTTTGAATTTTTCAAACTCTTTTCTCTCTATACACCCCACGGCTCATTTGGGGATTTTGGGAGAGCTTGGTGAGCTTGTTTTGGTGTTCATAATTCCTAGCAATCAACTTGGTGTTATCACAAATAGCTTGGGGTATCACACTCTTGAGGTCTTCTTCTTTGGAGGCTTGCCATTCATCCACCATCATCTTCAACAACTTGCTTGTTCTTCTAAAGGTAGAAGAAGGTACAATTTACATTTTGTGAGCATCTTGTTCTTGTAATTTTGATCCTTGTTCATTGGTTTTTAGTTTTAACATAATGGTATGTTTATAACAAGTTTTAAAATCTAAGCTTCCGTTGCGTTTTCTAGTTAAATTTGGTTAACTTGAACTTTGATAATCTTGTATAAAAACCAACAATGGCATCAAGAGCCGGTTACAAGGACTTATGCTTCTTACATGTTCATAGATTTCGGGTTTTTCATGGGTGAAAAAGGGGTCCGAAATTTGGGTGGATTTTACCCCTCATGGATTTGTAAGATCTTGACATGCATGAAAGATCTTAGGAAACCATTAATAACATTTGGATGTTGAAAATAAAAAATAATAATAATAAGATGGGCCGTAGCCTCTTGGGGGGGGGGGGCCGATTCCTTTTGGTGATTTAGGGCATTGGTTGCTTAGGTTGCATGCTTAGAACATTTGGTATGTTTGGATGTGTCATAACCGAAACCTAGACCTTGGATGTGTTGATTGTTGTTTGTGTATGTTGATTATGTTTATTATTCAATATGGTTGTAATAATTCATAATCTTAGGCTTGTGTAATTTATTTATTCATAAGTTGGTTTGTAATAAATAGATTAGTTGCATTTTCTTTTTTTTAGAAAAATATGTATTAGGATACATTTTGTAAAAATTGAAGATGCAAGAATTGGTGGATTTGGGCCTTGGACCGAAATTTTGGGCTTGTTGGGCCTCACCGGCCCATCATGGGATTCAAGCCCATTAGGCCCATAAATTTCACTCTTGGGCCCAAGAAGACTTTTGGAAGTTTGGAGCCCATTAACAAGCCCAACAAGAACACAACAACTTGGAAAGGATACTTGAAGCATTTGGATGCAAGGTCAAGTGGGAGTCAACATTCCATCCTTGTGTCATGTTTTGTCCCTTAGGTGTGACTTATGACCTATACTTGTTTCGGCTAACAAGTATGGTCAAACTTAGCGGTTCTCGGTTATGACTATATTTTGCATGTGTTTGCTTGGTTGTTTGTTTTACTTATTGTAATGTGTGGTTGATAGATATTAGGATATCCAAACCGTCACATAGGAACGACAACAAGCATAAAACGGGTTCTAATATATATTTGGTAATATCGCGTCAATTAGTTTAATTAAATGGGTTTATTAAAACTAAGCGATTACTCACATATAATAAAATTGGTTTTATTATAACTTGAACCTTGAAAATTGGTTTTCAAAATCGCCATATTACTAAATGCATGTTAGGATATGGCATAATGTTTTTCAAACTAGAATATTGGAAAACTTAAAATCCCTTTTTCATAATTACCAAGGAAACAAGTCTTACACCATCCTTTTGTATGACACTTAACGTATTAGGGAACTTTAAATGGGATAAAGGTCACCTAACCATTTTGAGCAAACTAATATACTTAGGGTAATATTAACATATTTGTGGGATAAAGGTCACCTAACCACTTGTATGTTAATCTTACATGTTTATACAAGTAGGACGACTTGAATTGGAAACCATGTGATAAAGGTCACCTAAGCATAGGATCCAATGGTGTTGATGGGATAAACATGCCAACACGAAATAAGGATTTCGAATGGTCCCATACCTCTAGAAGTTGCAAAGGGTTGCAATTGTCAAGATTGACTACCTTGTTAAATCAAATAACGGGATAAAGGTCACCTAACCGAAATTTGATTTATCGTTGGATTCTAGAATTTAATTATTATTTTAAAATTTGGAATAAAAGGGTATTAATAATTAAATTGTTTATAATACTAAAATAAAACTTTGTTAAATTTTTGTAGATGGCCGCTAACAATGCAAACACCTCTACCCATAACACCCGTAACCTATCCTTAAGAACCATCCTTGAAAAGGATCGTCTAAACCATAATAACTTTATGGATTGGTATCGCAACTTAAGAATAGTTCTCAAACAAGAAGAGATATCATATGTCTTAGACGATCCCATTCCCGATGAGCCTAACGTGGAAGATGAGGAGGCGTATAACGATTGGGTCAAGTACACCAAAGATTCGGTGCAAGCCTCTTGCCTCATGTTAGGGACTATGATTCCCGAAATCCAAAAGGATTTCGAGCATCATGGGGCATACGACATGATAACTCAATTGAAGGAAATGTTTCTTCAACAAGCTAGAGCGGAACGTTTCGAAACGGTTCGAGCGTTTCATGCATGTCGTATGGAGGAAACCCAAAGCGTCTCATCTTATGTCCTAAAGATGAAAAGCTACATCGAAAAGCTTCGTAGGTTGAATTGTCCCGTGTCTAATGAGTTGGCTACGGATTTGATCCTCAACTCTTTGACCAAAAGGTTTGAAACCTTTGTCATGAATTATAACATGAATGGATGGGACAAAAGCATTGGTGAGCTTCACGCAATGCTAAGAACGGCCGAAGCGGGAATGGGTAAAAGGGTTTTACCCGTTCTAACAATCAATGAAGGGAAAAGGGGACATAACTCCAACCCCAAAGCAAGTGTTGCTAAGGGCAAGGGCCACGTTCAAGGAAAGGGAAAGAGGAAAGCCATCACGCCCATCAAACCGAAGGAAAAAAAGCAAAAGGTTGCGGCGCAAGATCCATGCTTTGAGTGTGGAGAGATAGGTCATTGGAAAAGGAATTGTCCGACCTATCTCAATGCGTTAAAAGATAAGAGGGATGCGGGGCATACCTCAGGTATTATCTTTACTATACATATTGAACTAAATGTTATTTCTTCAAATACATGGGTACTTGATACCGGATGTGGAACTCACATTTGCAATTTGTTGCAGGGGTTCAAAAGAAGTAAACAACTCAACAAAGGGGACATTAGTTGTTAGGACATGAAATGTCATGTGTATGTCCCCAGTTCTATCAGGATGGTTCGATATGAAGATAACGATCGTGAAACTAAGTTAACGGACTGAAAATGTCAAAAGAAACTGATTCGATCGAATCAGTGACTGATTCGATCGAACCAGGTCTCGTTCGATCGAATGAGAGACTCATTCGATCGAACCAGTTTTCGATATATAAACGAAACTTAGGAAATTTCACAAGAGAGCATACATTCTACACACAGTCACGAACCACCACTCTGCTGAAATACTCTCTGCCCGTTCTTCACGTGTCGGTCCTTTCCTCCGTCCCTAGGTGTCAAACCGTCTTAGGAATCGTTACCGCGCGTTGTTGATCACCACCGAATCGCCGTGTTAGAGGATTCCGCACTCTAACACGTTGCCCCGTGAATCGTTGGGAAACCGTGTCCCGCACCGGTCCGACAAAGTGGTATCAGAGCCTTTGGTTCTTGATTCACGTTAGATTTGTGGTGAAATTCGTGTTTTTCTCGTGAAAATCGTAATTTTTGCCGGAAAATTCCGAATTTTTGGTGTTTTTGATCTTGGTGTTCGTCGTGTTCTTGTCAAAAACTGTTAAAATTGTCATATTTTGGTGTTTTGATCTTGGAAAAGTGTGTTAAAAGTTCGAGTTTCGTCAAGAACGTTCTTCGCGTTCTTCGTGTTCTTCGTGTTTTTGGTGTGTTTGATCCGTTTTTTGGTTGGTGTTCATCTGTTTTTGTGTTAAAAGTCTCATTTTGATCTTACTTTGCTCCTTGATCTTCTAAGATTCGTGTTTGTGGTTCAAAATTCGAAAATCCGTCAAAATCTCCTAATTTTGGAATTTCCAGATTTTCCGATCGAACCAGTCTATTTTTGGAACTCATTCGATCGAATAGCCCTCCTATTCGATCGAACCAGTTTGAACTTGGACCGAATCAGTTTTTCCCGCCTAGAAATACTCCAAGTTCATTCGATCGAACCAGATTCGTTCATTCGATCGAACCAGTCTCCAGTTGATCGAATAAGTCACACATTCGATCCGTCCATTCGATCACTGTCTTATTCGACTGTCAGAACCCGTTCGATCAAACCATACACTCAATCGATCGAATCTGTTAACCCATTCGATCGAACCAGTTACACATTCGATCGAATAACTTTCAGAAGATCAGTTCGGTTTTCCAGAGAGACATTCGATCGAATCAGAACATATTCGATCGAATAAGGCACTCGTCCGATCGAACCAGACTCATTCGATCAACAGTTCAAAGTTAACCAAAGGATCAAAAATGGCTTCAAGTTCGAGTACCAACAAGAGGATCCAATCGATTCTCGAAAGCGATTCTGAATCGGGAAGCTACAACAAGCCACCAAAGCTGATGACATTAAACGACTTTACTACCTGGAAGACACGATTCCAGATTCATCTTACAGGTGTAAATCCTGGACTTTGGGAAGCTGTCCAGACAAGTTGGGTGCATCCAACGAATGATGATGGTGAGTCGTTGAGTTACTTTAGGCTATCTGAAGAACAAAAGATAGCCTTCGATGCTGAGAAGAAAGCCTTCTCCTTACTATCACAAGCACTCTCCACTGATCTTTTTCATCAGTTTAACCAGTTTACTACAGCGTCAACTCTTTGGAACGCACTGGTTGACCGATGTGAAGGATCTGATTCCCTTAGAGAAATTCACGCACGGGAGCTCAAGCGTGAATTTGATCTGTTTAGTCCAGAGTCGGGAGAAGATATTGAGTCGTTACTGTCGAGATTTTACCATCTAATGTCAGAACTCAAGTCCTATAACGTCAAAACTACAGGGACTGAGAAAGTTAGATGTCTTGCACAAGGACTTCCACCTAGCTGGAGCACCTTCCTGACAGTAATGAGAAGAAGTCATCAGCTGGAGACGATTCTCCTGTCTGATTTTATTAAAGAAATCAGACACGAAGAGGCTGAACTAAGAGCCTCTTCCAGAAAACCGAGATCAACTTCTGACAAATCACTTTACATGTCAAAACCTCCTTTGTCAGATTCAACTGATCATGCTCCGATGAAGACTGCTTTTGTCTCCTCAACGTCAAATCAATCAAAGGGGACTGAAACGAGATCTTCCGTCCCACTATCAACTTCTGGAAACTCAAGTACTAACTCCGGACCCAAGTCAACGGAGAAAGCAACGTTGAATACTGAAGGCTTGGGAACAGTAACAGTGGAGGTTGCCAAAGAACACATGGCAACTCTAGGCACGATAATTGAGTCCTACAGTTTAATGGTGGCGGGTAAGCTAGGAAATAGTCATCTGGACAGCGATGACTATGAACAGCTTGACGAAGATGATATGGAACGCATAGACATTATGTGGGCTCTTGGCAGTGCGTTCCGAAGGGCCAGAAAGTGGACGAAGAAAACAGGTCAGGCCCTCTCAATAAACAACAAATCCAAGTTCGGCTTTGATAAAAACAAAGTAAAATGCTACAACTGTGGCGAACTTGGTCACTTTGCCAAGGAGTGCTCGAAGCCAAGAAGGGAAGGTCACCAATATCCCTTCCGAACCACTTCATCATCATCCACTCCTGCTGCAGCAGCTGCAACTGTCAACCTTGAGAGACAACTGGTCCCTCAAAATCAAACCGCAGCAAACAACGTCGACATCAACAACGAAACTGCTCTTGCAGTTCAAGGGGATGAAGGCGAGACATGGAACTTGAGCATCAACATGGCTGATGTCACAGTAGTAGATGAAAACTCTGAAACAGAGTCTGTCGATGAACCAGCTGCTGAAGTCCATGAAGGAGAACCTGAGGTTGAAGTGGTATCTTTGGAGATTAAGGAGGATCACGAAAAAGAGTCAAATGTTCCTCAAACATCTCCATGTTCGACAATTCCCGCAGAGGCTGCTAAAGTTGAAGAAGTCAACGAAGTAGAGTCTAAAGCAACTTCTGCATCGTTTCTGGAAAAAGCTGGGAATCTTTGCTTTGCATTCATGGCAGAGACATCAAATGCCAAGGTAAGTTCTAACCCATCAACTCCCAAACCAGAAAATGTTAAATGTTTAAAATGTGAATTGTATGAACAAGAAATTCAATCTCTAAAAGAGAGAATTGAAGATCTCGAGGCTTACAAACAAGCAGCCTCAAGATCTTTAATGGAACTGACTGACGCGCTTGCACAGAATAAGGCTTGGAAGCAGAAAGAGTCTGTTTTTAAAGAAAAGATTGATAGCCTTAAGCGTCAGAACAAGGAACTTGAAATATGTGTTCTGAATCAACAAGACTCTATCAATTTTCACATAAATAAGAATAATGTTTTGAAAAAAGAATTGGAAAACTTGAAAGCTGATTTTGAATCATTGAATTTCAAATTAAAAAGTTACTCAAATTCATCTTATTTATTAGAACACATTATTCCCGAGTTCCGAGGCAAAAAGGAAAGAGGCGTGGGATATAACAATGTCCCACCCCCGATCCTGAATCAATTTTCAAGCACACCAGGAGCTGTGCCGGATGATGAATCAAATGATTATATACCCGAGGACACAAACCAAATTTCTAAGTCTAAGGGTAAAGAAGTCATTGACCCGGCTCCTGAGTCCAAACAAAATGTTGATGCCACAGAGTTAGGTTCCACAACTAAATCGGGCCCACCACCATCTAAGTCAAAGGCAACAACAACAAGAAGTTCTCAGAAGAAAAAGTTTAATCCTAAATCTGAGAAAGTCTATGTGGAACATAGTACCCAGTTTGTAAAGGAGGGTAACGTTAATGAAAAACATAATTTCCCAAAACACCCTCCTAGACAAACTTCACCCCAAAATGTCAAATCCAGGGGGTACTATGATAACAGACAAAACCAGAGTTATTTCTCTCCACCAAGTCAAAGGGGGAGAAACTACTGTTTTTCGTGTGGAGAGGTAGGGCATATAGCAAGATTTTGCTATAAGTACACGGATCCTAAGCAGTACATATCGACTCCGGATCCGAGGTATGTCAAGTCACCTCCTAGGAGGCGACCGACCATTGACATTCAAGGTCAAGAACGGTTTCACACACCGAGGTCGGTTTCTCCTCGGAAACCTCAGCCAACCTCACCACACCAATCCCCAAACCCCTCAGATCCAAGTGTTTCCACTTCGACAAGTGAAACTCAGTCTTCAACCAGCTATCTCAAACATGCTGAGAAGAAGACTGACTTTTGGAAACCTAAGAAAACTAACACTGTTGATAACAACGTCAAATCTGAAAACAGTGTTAATGAGGGTAAATGGATTGAATTGTTCATTCGTGATGAAGATGGAAAACCCAAGACCTTAAGGGCTTGGGTTTCCAATGATATTTAAACCTTTTGTTTTTGTGTGCAGGTTGCTCTATATGATCCAAGATTCAACATGTGGATCATAGACTCAGGAGCTTCCAGGCACATGACTGGAAACATGAATCTCCTTTCAAGTGTCAGACAAATAAAAGGAGGTGCAGTTTCCTTTGCAGGAAATCAAGGAGGTTATATCACGGCCCAAGGAATGGTGTCTAATGGGCGAATTTCGTTTGAGAAAGTAAATTTCATCAAAGAGTTGGAGAACAACCTGTTGTCGATAAGTCAAATCTGCGACAAAGGTTTCAAAGTTATGTTTGACGACCGAGATTGCCACATCTTGCCTAAGGATTTCAACTTTCCTGAAGACAAGGTTTTAATGTCAGCTGCACGCCAGAGTGATCTTTACATTCTGGATATGGCTAAGGCAGGGTCAACGTCTCCAACGGCGACATGTTTCGTGTCCAAGGCATCCGAACGTGATACTGTCTTATGGCATAGACGGATGGGACACATAAATGTCAGGAACATGAACAAGCTTGTGCACCGCAGACTAGTTGAGGGAGTTAATCTGAGAAGTTTTCGTCTCCCTGATTCATGTGTGAAGTGCAAAGCCGGAAAGCAGATAAAAAGGTCCCACAAGTCTAAGAGTTTCCACTCAATTGATATTCCGTTGGAACTCCTTCATATGGATCTTTTTGGCCCAATAAGCGTCAAAAGTATCTCTGGGCACTCATACTGTCTAGTGGTTACTGATGAATATTCTAGATTCTCTTGGGTGTTTTTCTTGAAAGTAAAATCAGAAACGTTTGGGTGTATACAACTGCTGGTTACAACTATTGAGTCTCAATACAATCTGAAGGTTCGAAGAATGCGGTCAGATAACGGTACAGAATTTAAAAATGCGAATGTTGAAAATTTCTGCAAAGAAAAAGGGATCGTTCAGGAGTTCAGTGCCCCATATGTTCCACAAATGAACGGGGTTGCTGAAAGGAAAAATCGTACGTTAATCGAGACAGCAAGAACAATGTTAGCCGACTCAGTGTTACCTGTTACGTTTTGGAGTGAGGCAATTGCCAACGCCTGTTTCACATTAAATCGGGTAGGCATCGTCAAGCGCCACGGCAAGACAAGTTTCGAGCTTCTTCAACGACGAAGGCCTAACTTAGAGCACCTGGAACCATTCGGGGCTCTTTGCACGTTACTTAAAAGGCAAGTCGATAATAAGTTCGAGGAGAAGATCATCAACGGCTATTTTCTGGGTTACAGCATACCTCTCAAAAGGGTCTTCAACAGAACAACAAAATTAGTTGAAGAATGGTACCATGTCGATGTTCAACGCTACACAGAACCAGCCAAGGGGACAGGAGAAGACTGGTTGTTTGATTATGACAAACTGTTCAAGTCATTCAATCTGTATGAGATTGCTATTCAAATGATGTATGAGGCGCAAAATGCACCTCCTGATGAATCTTTGCAATCTTCAACTCATCCTGGTCCGTCATCATCTTCCTCCACAGAGTCTAGCGATCAAGTTCAAGAATCTTCCGAATCTGAATCTGAAGATGAATCTCCAGCAGATGATGTACAATCGGCACCAACTCAGGTTACGTCACAACCTTCATCGTCAAATCAAGAAGTGCCGAATGCAGATCAGCCTCTAACGTCTACTTCAGAGGCACCACAATCCGCTCCAGTTCCTGAGCCGAACTTAACTAACTTGGAACAAAATGTTGTCGTTTCTGACAATCCGGTTGTTAGGACTGAACGTGATCATCCACAAGACAACATTATAGGGGACTTTCAACAGGGTGTCAAAACTCGGCGACAGCTGAATTTTGGTCTCTACACAGAAATGATGGAGTCAGGATCAGTTGCTCTTAATGCCCATGAATGCTTCTTAGCACAAGAAGAACCACACAGCACCACCGATGCGCTGAAAGATTCCAACTGGGTCTCAGCCATGCAAGAGGAATTATTGCAGTTTAAAAGACTTGGTGTGTGGAAGCTGGTGGATCTCCCCAAAGGACAGAAGAAAATTGGCACTAAGTGGGTACTAAAATGTAAACGTGACGATCGTGGAGTGATTGTTCGCAACAAAGCCCGCCTGGTGGTCCAAGGGTTTAGGCAAATCGAAGGCCTAGACTACAATGAGGTATATGCTCCGGTTGCTCGTTTGGAGGCAATCCGGATGTTCTTGGCGTATGCATCTTTCAAGAAATTCAAAGTATATCAAATGGACGTCAAGAGTGCCTTTTTGTACGGTCACATCGAAGAGACCGTATATGTGGCACAACCTCCAGGTTTTGAAGACCCATATCACAAGGACAAAGCCTATCTGCTCAACAAGGCTTTGTACGGTCTTCACCAAGCCCCGAGAGCTTGGTATAAAGAACTATCCAAACACCTTCTGAACAACGGGTTTAGAAGGGGAACCATTGACTGCACACTATTCTCAAAAGAAAAAGAAGGAGATCTAATTATGGTACAAGTGTACGTGGACGACATCATCTTCGGGTCCACGAATAAAACACTTTGTAAGGAGTTCGAACAAGTGATGAAAGAAAAATTTGAAATGAGCTCCATGGGTGAGATGAAGTTCTTCTTAGGACTTCAAGTTGATCAAAAAGATTCCGGTATCTTCATTCACCAGACAAAATACGTCAATGACATCTTGAAACGGTTTGAGATGTTGAGTTCTTCTTCACAGGGAACTCCTTTAGAGGTTAATCACGGGATTAATCCTGACGAGAAGGGTGAATTGATCAATCCAACTCACTATAGAGGGATCATCGGATCTCTAATGTACCTGACTGCTTCTCGGCCAGACATAATGTTTGCTACGTGTCTCTGTGCACGTTACCAGTCAAAGCCGAAGGTCTCCCATCTGATTGCAGTCAAAAGAATTTTGCGTTATCTGAAGGGTACTCCAGATTGGGGTCTTTGGTATCCTCATGATGATAACTTTGATCTACATGCGTACAGTGATTCGGACTATGGTGGTTGTAAACTCGATTACAAATCAACAACAGCAGGATGTCAGTTCTTTGGAAGTCGTTTAGTAACGTGGCAATGCAAAAAGCAGACGTCAGTCTCCACTTCAACAGCTGAGGCGGAATATATTGCGGCTGCCAGTTGCTGTTCTCAAGTTATTTGGATTCAGCAACAAATGCGTGACTACGGTATTGAATGTTCTACTACTCCCATATATATTGATAATTCTGCTGCAATTTCAATTACCAAAAATCCGGTCCATTTTAGCAAAACGAAGCACATCGAAATTCGATATCACTTCCTTCGTGATTGCTACGAAAAGAAGTTAATCGATGTGATAAAAATCCCCACTCAGGAACAACGCGCTGATCTCTTCACTAAAGCATTTGATAAACCACGGTTTTTATATTTACTAGAGATCAACGGCGTTAAACGTATATCAGATGATGTTCCTGAAGATATCATTTAAATTGTTTTCATTTTTTCTTTTCTTAAAAATTTGAAAAAGTCCAAAAAGATTTTGTTTTTTATAAATTCTAGGGGGAGAAAGGTTTCAAGAAAAACCAAAAACAATATAAAATACAAAAACCCAAAAACATTAAAAAAATTTCAAAATTTTGAGAAGTTGATCTTGTTACAAGAAAGGTGATAGTACACAGACGCTATCATACTGAGACATCAAAAAGATTTGTTATGTCTGTACAGCTTATTTTCATTTTTCAAATATTAAATTTTTATACATCACTATCGCTTAAAATTATGTCGGTTACCTCAGTTTGATGGACACATTTTCGGATGTGTGTTGGTCCTTACTTCTACTAGTAGATTATGAGGATAGCCATTAACCAGATGACTGAAAGTGATCGGGGCGGGTTTTGATGGGTCTTTATTCTTTCGCTGAAAAATAGTCGGTTATACTTAGTTAGAAGGACACATACTCGTATGTGGTCGGTCCAGTTGATCCATTGGATCTTCAGGATAGCCGTTTACCTGAAGACTTTGACTTGATCGGGGCGAAATAATTTAAACGTTATATGTTTTAAAAGACATTCATATATATTCAGAAAATGAGAAATTGATCCAACCTTGGAAAATGATAGATACACTGATTCTGTGTGCTTAACTAGTGAAGTTATTAGGCTTAAAAGGCTTTAGAACGGTCATTGTGTGTCATGGTAGCTTTTTATGGTGCGTAAAAGTAGATGTGATACAAACTAAATCTACTCGATTTTACGTGGAAACTCCTTAAGAGTTTTGTATGTCTTCATATATATCTTTCCGAATGATAGGCAGAAAAGCGATTACCCAGTCATACACGAGCCCATAAGTGTTCTGATTCCCGTAAAGATAGTGTGTGAAGAAACTGCAGTGATCCAGATTCGGGACTTGCAATTGTTTACTACTCTGAAGTCTATGTTAAAAAAAAAAAAAAAAAAAAAAAAAAAAAAAAAAAAAAAAAAAATTACATTATGAGTGATTGAAACATTCTAGAGTTAACAATGTCAAGACTTCTCAATCATGGAGTAAGAAAGAAAGAAAACGGGAAGCAGATGAAGACACTTACAACTTTAATCAGACACTATGGGTCAAGGTCAATTCGGGGTGACTTGGGGAAAGCCAAATACGCTTTGAGAATAGATAGGAGGCATCATAATCTCTGAGTTGATACCCACTTAAATTTTGAGACATAATTGAACCTAACTCGTATCACAGAAACGATGAAAACCATTTTAAGTTATTTACATGCTCACAACCTGTTTCTTTATGTCATAATACAGCTAAACACGGATCTGTGTGACAGTCACGTAATTAGTATGATTCCTGTTCGGATCTTTCTCACAAAAAGAATATTCATTATGTCTTGTTTAACTTCGTTTATTCGTAAAAAAAAAAAAAAAAAAAAAAAAAAAAAAAAAAAAAAAAAAAAATCTCAGTAGACAGTCATATACGTCTGTATGATTTCTTATTATAGATCCTTCTCAACCAAAAATAATGTGTTTTAAATTTTTGTACAGTTGTTTATTTCAGTTTGAATGTTATAAAAAAAAAAAAAAAAAAAAAAAAAAAAATTTATTCTGAATTAATTTTTCTTTAATTTTATTCTGCTTAAATGACGATGAGAAATCATCGTGACAGGTTGTCTGATCCCTGTCCCCCTCTCTGTAAATATTTTGATAAAAACCAAAAAGATTTTATTTCTATTTATTTTTCATTTTATTTATTTCTCGTGACAGGTAGTCTGATCCCTGTCCCTCTCTGTAAATAGTTTGATAAAAACCAAAAAGATTTTATTTCTATTTATTTTTCATTTTATTTATTTCTCGTGACAGGTAGTCTGATCCCTGTCCCTCTCTGTAAATATTTTGATAAAAACCAAAAAGATTTTAGTTTTATTTTAATTTATTTTATTTTTTTCTGTTTGTTTAAGAATCGATGAGAAATCATCATGACAGGTAGTCTGATCTCTGTCTGTTCCTACTAAATGTTTATCCAGTGTGTAGGAATGAAAGAGAAACTTCATGCAGGTTGCTAAATGTTCATCTGTGCAACAGGCTATGCATGAAAGAAAGAATGAAGAGACGAGAAAACCCAAGGATGTTTGAGCCTGATATTTTTCAATTGTTACTAATGTCTTATGATCTATCTGTTCTGTAGGAACGAAAATCTCAGGATTGGAAAATATCTAAGAAAACTAACCAAATGTCAAAAGTTTATGTTTTCGTGCAGGTTCAAAGGCATCACGATCGATGGACGGGAAATAAGAAATTTAAAAATTTATTTTTCAAATGTTTTCCCTCATTCGATCGAATAGGTTGCTATTCGAACGAATAACTCGATCGAATGAACAGATTCGATCGAATCAGTGGTTGAGGAATGTAAACAGTTGCGAAGAGACTCATTCGATCGAATAGAATCTCATTCGATCGAATGGTCCAAACGAACAAGTCCGTTCGATCGAATAAGTCCAAAAATAGTATAAATATTCAAACTCATTCGATCGATCAGTTTTATTCGAAATATTTTACGGATTTTTGCTCTCAAATTGATTTTCCTCAAACCCTCTTTTTGATCCGATCATATTATTCGATTTTTCACGTAGATCACGAAAATGTAAGTTTTACATGTTTTTAACCGTGTTTTGATCGAGTTCTTGATCGTTTAAGTTTTCCGGGTTCGGGTGTTCTTCGTTTCTGGGTTTCTGTTTGAATGAGTCGAACCAGTCCATTCGATCGAACGAGTTTCTTATTCGATCGAATGTGACTTATTCGACCACTAGTTCGATCGAATCAGAAGTCAACGATAAGATCTATCTCATTCGATTGTCTGTGATCGAACCAGATCTCATTCGATCGAATGAATAGCTCAACCGATCGAATGTGTTACTCGTTCGATCGAACTAGTCCAGAAAATTTGAAAAGTTTAAACGCATTCAGTCGTTTCAATATCTGTTCGTTCTAACACGTTTAAGTTTACAGATTCAATGGCTGAAGTTGCAGTAGTGGTTGCTCAGTACAAAACGTCCATCAAGCACAACATCGTGGCTTTTCTAGACGAAAAGTCGAGCCACGGGAAAGACTTTGCAACGGTGATAAAGTTTTTGAAGAGGTCAAGGATTTTTGGACCTATCTCGAGGGTCATTGAGCCGATAATGTCAATCCAACAGGAATTTTGGAGAAATGCCACGCACGACAAATCAGTCGTGCCGTCGGTTATTCGCTCCACCGTTAGAGGGCATGCAATTGTTATATCTGCCCAGGTCATTCGAGAAGTCTGTGGATTTGAAGATGATGAATCAGACCCGACCTCCCTACATCCTGCTGCAACAAGAGGATGTTTCGCACGTATGAAGTATGACGGCGACCTCAATGCCGGTCTGCTTCATAAGGCCAACTTGTGCCCCGAGTTCAAATATTTGGCACACGTTGTGATGCACTGCTTGGGCCCTCAACGAACCAGCTTTGACAAGCTGAGGGAAAGCATGCAGTTCACTGTAGCTGCTTTGGTGATGAACCGACCATACAACTTCTCTCAGATGACTTTCGGTCATATGGTCGAGAACATCACGTTGAAGCAAGGGAAAAGTGAGAAGTTTCTACAGTTCCCACGGTTCGTGCAAATGATTGTCGATACTCAAGCACCAGGGTTACTGAAAGAAAACGAAGGTGATGTGGTGAAACTGGACCACATGAAAAATGAGACTCTCAACCGTCTCAAATCTTACAAGGAACGTCCAACCAGGCCACCAATCAAAAGATGCTTCGGGCATTTGGTGAATCCGTCTTACAGGGCCCCTCCTAAAAGGAAATGGAGAAATGATACCAGTGACTCAGACGTCGAAAACTTACCTTTGCATTTTGGGGCTAAGTTAAGGACTTGGGTGATTCCTATCTTTGGCATTGTCGCCTTGGACATATAAGCAAGAATCGCATGCAAACTCTTCGCAAGAGTGGTATTCTAGAAACAAATGAGTATGATTCATTTGATGTATGTGAATCTTGTTTACAAGGCAAAATGACAAAGCAACCCTTTAATAAAACTTTTGAAAGGTCAAAAGAATTATTGGGTATCATACATTCGGATGTATGTGGTCCTTTTAGACCAATGACTAGGAATGGTGAAAGATACTTCATTACCTTTATTGACGATTATAGTCGATATGGTTATGTGTACTTAATGAAACACAAAGATGAAGCTTTTGAAATGTTCAAAGACTTCAAAACTGAAGTAGAAAGACAACTTAAGACAACAATCAAAGTACTTCGTAGTGATAGAGGAGGTGAATACCTAAGTGGTGTATTTCAAGATCATCTTAAGAGTTGTGGAATTATTTCACAACTTACTCCACCTGGAACACCACAACATAATGGTGTGTCTGAAAGGAGAAATCGTACCCTATTAGATATGGTTCGATCGATGATGGCTAGAAGCACTTTACCTCTATCATTTTGGGGCTATGCTTTACTTTCCGCTGTTCGCATATTGAATATGGCTCCAACCAAGAAAGTGGAGAAGACACCTTTTGAAGTATGGCATGGAAAGGCTCCATCGCTATCATTCTTAAAAGTTTGGGGTTGTGAAGCTTATGTAAAGCAATACACCCCAAACAAATTAGAAGTCCGATCCACTAAGTGTATCTTTATAGGTTATCCTAAAGATGATTTAGGATATTACTTTTACGATCCTAGTGAGCAAAATGTTATTATTGCTCGAAAGGGTAAGTTCTTGGAAACTAAGTTCCTTGAGGAAGGAACTAATAGTAGAACAGTGAAATTTGATGAGGATCAAGAATCACAAGATGATACACAATTGGTTAATACTAGCACTCAACAAGAGGTTGTTGAAAGTGATCAAGTGGTTGATCAAAACACACAAAACGTTCGCAGATCTGGTAGAATTAGCAATCCACCTGAAAAATATGGTTTTTTTTGTAGAAGGTTGCTACGTGGTAGATTCGGATGAACCGACCACATACCGTGATGCAATGTCCAAGAATGATTGTGACAAATGGCTTGAAGCCATGAACGTTGAGATGCAATCCATGTATGACAACCAAGTTTGGGAATTGGTTGAACCACCACTCAACTCCAAAGCTGTTGGAAGTAAGTGGGTTTTCAAAAGGAAAACTGATATGCATGGAAACTTGGATACTTATAAAGCAAGACTTGTAGCTAAAGGTTTCACTCAAACTCAAGGGGTTGATTATGATGAAACTTTTTCGCCTGTGGCAATGCTAAAGTCTATTAGGATATTATTTGCCATAGCTGCACATTATGATTATGAAATCTGGCAAATGGATGTCAAGACCGCTTTCCTAAATGGATATCTTGAGGAAGATGTCTATATGGTTCAGCCTGAAGGTTTTGTCGATCCAAAACATCCTAATAAAGTATGCAAGTTAAAGAAATCAATCTATGGATTGAAACAAGCATCTAGAACTTGGAATCATCGTTTTGATGAAGAAATCAAAAGTTTTGGATTCATCAAGAACGCTGATGAGGCTTGTGTGTATAAGAAAGCTAGTGGGAGTATAATTACCTTCTTAGTATTGTATGTCGATGACATTCTACTATTTGGAAATGACATTCCAACCATGGAAAGCGTTAAGGCTTGGCTTGGAAGTAGATTTTCCATCAAGGATCTTGGTGAAGCTGCCTATATTTTGGGAATAAAGATCTATAGGGATAGGTCAAGGCGCTTGATAGGTTTGAACCAAAGTACATACATTGATAAAATCTTGAAAAGGTTCAAGATGGAAAACTCCAAGAAAGGTTTTGTACCTATTCAAAGAGGGACTATATTGAGTTCAGCTCAATGTCCAAGCTCAAAGGATGAGCAAGAGATGATGAAACAAATCCCATATGCTTCTGCTATAGGATCCATCATGTATGCGATGATATGTACTAGACCGGATGTGTCATGCGCTTTGAGCATGACAAGCAGATACCAACAGAATCCAGGAAACAGTCATTGGATGGCTGTTAAAAACATATTGAAATACCTTAGGAGAACTAAGGATATGTTTCTGATATATGGATCTGGTGAGGAGGAACTCGCTATAAAAGGTTACACGGATGCGAGCTTCCAAACTGATCGAGATGATTCTCGATCACAATCTGGGTATGTGTTCACTCTTAATGGAGGAGCTGTCTCTTGGAAGAGCTCAAAACAGGAAGTGGTAGCATTGTCCACTACAGAATCAGAATACATCGCCGCTTCATTGGCAGCTCAGGAAGCTGCATGGTTGAAGAAATTCATTACTGATCTAGGGGTGGTCTCTTCCATTCAAGACCCCCTAGAAATCTTTTGTGACAACGAGGGTGCGATTGCACAAATCAAGGAACCTCGTTCGCACCAAAAGACAAGGCACATAGAGCGGAGATTCAACTACATAAGGGATGAAGTTGAAAAGGGAAAGATATGTATTCGCAAAGTTGGAACTGATCAAAATCTTGCGGATCCATTCACAAAGCTCCTAGAAAGACCGAAACATGAGCGTCATGCGAGTGGCTTAGGACTTCGATATTCTAGTAATTGGATTTGATCTATTTTGTATTAAAGTTTAAAAGACTTTTGTAATTTAACTCTTTTATATGATTATGGAATCTTGAGTTAAATTCTGATTTTGCATGTTTAATCCATGAATAAGTTATCTTATTCTAAAAGTCCGTAGTCGATCACATTTGTGGGAACAAATATGAAGCAAGACTATTATGAACTAGGATTGGTGGATATTCATAAGGAATGAATATGGAGCATAGGTTTGCTGCCAAGGTTCATAGATATTTGTGGGATACAAATATTGGACTGACCCGCTCTCAATATTACTACATGGAGTCGATTGACTTGATCATTAGTAATTTTGAGTAAAGGAGAATTTCATATTATCCTTAGACCTGAGATGTATACTGGGTCTTGATTTTCACCAAGTATTACACTTTGACTCTCCCCTTCGCTATTCGTAAAAGATGGTACATAAGGATGAGCTCAGGTGGAGTATAAAAGTGATAGTGAGAGGCGTATACAGTCAAGAAGGAATTTGTTCCTCTTATGTGTTGAGAGTTTAGATGTCTAAGGCCTGATAAAGTTGAATTGTAAAGAGAATGATCGCCTATGTCTCTTAGATCCAACATGACATCTAGTAACAAAGGGATATAATGATAGATTCACCTAAATCATATCAAGTAAGGAACTTGAAGGGATGATGTTATTGAATGGCACTTCGTCAAACACATTAGGGGTGGTGAACTGTTGTTAGGCGGTATTCACCACTTGCATTAATTTTCTATGTATCTCGTGCAAGTGGGAGATTGTTGGAATTACGTGTGCCCGAGACACATACTTATACTAATGTGGCTAACTGTGTTTGATCCAAGTCGGGTCATACCCAATAACAAGCTAGACGACACCAAATGTATTCTTTAATGATTTGATCATTTAAACGAATACCGAACACTACGTGTTTAGAAAATTGGTTTTCTAAACAAACACACTTGAGGATTTAAATAAATTATCTGGATAATTTGTTTATATAAAATAATTATTTAATTGGTTAAATAATTACATAAATGTATGTGCATTTTATAAAAATGAGTTTTATAAAATAAATGGAGATGTTTTAAATGTTAAAACAAAACAACTATAAAATAAATAAAAAAAAAAAAAAAAAAACCGGCCACCCCATGTGGGTGGAGGTTTTGGTCCAACCAAATGTTTTGTCCTTTTGTGTTGACCATCCCTTTATATCTCCATTCAAATTACATGCATTTGAGTCTTGTCCCCTTCTTGGATTCTCAAGTAAACTTTTGAATTTTTCAAACTCTTTTCTCTCTATACACCCCACGGCTCATTTGGGGATTTTGGGAGAGCTTGGTGAGCTTGTTTTGGTGTTCATAATTCCTAGCAATCAACTTGGTGTTATCACAAATAGCTTGGGGTATCACACTCTTGAGGTCTTCTTCTTTGGAGGCTTGCCATTCATCCACCATCATCTTCAACAACTTGCTTGTTCTTCTAAAGGTAGAAGAAGGTACAATTTACATTTTGTGAGCATCTTGTTCTTGTAATTTTGATCCTTGTTCATTGGTTTTTAGTTTTAACATAATGGTATGTTTATAACAAGTTTTAAAATCTAAGCTTCCGTTGCGTTTTCTAGTTAAATTTGGTTAACTTGAACTTTGATAATCTTGTATAAAAACCAACAAACTTGACGTCAATAATGCCTTCTTAAATGGCCATCTAACCGAAACCGTTTACATGGAACAACCACCGGGATTTGTAAACCCTCAATTTCCAAACCATGTGTGCCGTCTCAAACGTGCTTTATACGGCCTCAAACAAGCACCGCGTGCTTGGTTTCAACGCTTAAGTGCGTTTCTTCTCACCCTTGGTTTTCAATGTAGTCGAGCTGACCCGTCTTTGTTCATTTACAAAGTGAACAATGTTCTCTTATATCTACTCATTTATGTAGATGATGTTATTATCATAGGTAACAATGAAAAGGTGATTAATGAGTTTACAAGTCGCTAAATAAAGAATTCAAGATCAAAGATTTAGGTGCCTTGAATTACTTTCTCGGCCTTGATGTTACACAAAACTCATCTAGCCTATTTCTTAACCAAACTAAATATGCCCATGACATTTTGTCTCGAGCCGGTCTCCTTGATTCAAAACCCGTGGCAACACCTCTCACCACTACTGATATGTTTACATCAAAAGGTACACCTTTTCATGACCCCACCTTTTATCGCTCATTAGTTGGCGCTCTTCAATATCTCACCATCATAAGACCGGATCTCTCATATGCCGTAAATCAAGAAAGTCAATATCTTCAAACTCCAACTACTGCCCATTTTCAGCTTATCAAACGGATCTTACGGTATGTAAAGGGCACATTAACTTTTGGATTAACCTTTGACCGACCCTTAAAAACAACATTGGTGGGATATTCTGACGCCGATTGGGCACGTTGCATAGAAACTCGCAGATCTACATATGGTTACTCTATCTATTTAGGAAGAAACTTAGTTTCTTGGAGTGCAAAGAAACAACCAACCATCTCCCGCTCGAGTTGTGAGTTGGAATGTCGAGCTATGGCAAACACCGCGGCCGAGATCATATGGTTAACTCATCTCCTCCATGAATTACATGCATTTCCACCTGATCGTCATACCCTTTTATGTGATAACAAGAATGCATTATTCTTAAGTCAAAACCCGGTATTACATAAACGAGCTAAACATATTGATATTTATTATCACTTTGTTAGAGAGTTGGTTCTTGCTGGTCGTCTTCACATTAATTTGTTCCAACCACGCTCCAGGTAGCCGACATTTTCACCAAAAGTATTCCGCGTCCTCTCTTTGAACGCTTCCTCACAAAACTTCGTGTTGGCCCACTACCTTTTCGCTCGAAGGGGGGTAACATCGGTTAACAAGGAATTAAAAATTCAAATATGGTTAACCGTCAATTATGTAAAGCTTTATTCTCTGCTATTATGGAGGCTAGATTAGTGGTCAAATATTTATATATATATATTGTATCTTTATTGTTTCAATACATACCGAGCATTATTATCCTCAAAATAATGATGAGTAATTGAGTATAATAGGTTTAGTTGGGTGGTTGTTTAAACAATCACATAGATAAAGCAATAAGTACTAAACTCTGATGAATTTATTCATGCTAATTCTTTGAACTAAACACCAGCCATCAAACTATTGGCTATTTCACCTACACATAGGGATAGTTCAATTTATTAAGGACCATCAAATGTATATAAGTTTTGACCAATATTTCACCTACACAAAAGGGATAGGTAACTTATTCAAGGGTACTGAGATATACATTTAACGTTATTTTAATTCTTAGAGATGTGACATCATGCATATTTGCGGTGGGGATCCTATATTCCTTGAACCATTTTGGATGCAGAATGCCGCTGATAGTGCAGTCGTCATACCAGGATGGCATCGTATGAGTTACTGATTCAACGACAACACTATGATGTCAACTGAGCTTGAATATTACATTCGCAAGCTACATTCCATTGTCGGGAATGCAGTCACCGAAGGACGATACATGGTTTTTGGTGTTGGGTCATCCCAACTCCTAAGTGCAGCAGTTTATGCTCTTTCCTCAGAAAACTCTTCTTCACCATCCAACGTCCTTGCTTCCATACCGTTCTATCCGGTAACAAGTTTTAATTAACGTACTTTAATATCTCTACTAGATTTATTGTAATTATTTTTGTTGGTCTATAGATGTATGAGGGTCAGACTGTGTTTTTCAACTCGGATATTTTTAAGTTTGAAGGAGACACAAACTCATGGCAAGCTAATAATTCAACAAATGACATGAATGTAGTTGAATTTGTAACCTCACCAAACAATCCAGACGGGGAGTTGAAGAAACCGGTCCTTGTAGGGAAGACGATCTACGATCATGCCTACTTTTGGCCACATTTTACACCTATCCCAGGCCCTTCAGATCATGATCTCATGATTTTTACTCTTTCTAAGCTCACAGGCCATGCCGGTACACGTTTTGGGCATGTTTGTTTATATTTGTCATTTGGCACATGGATTTATATATAGGGACGCGTTCACTATAGAAACAGTTTTACTTAAAACATTATTATGAAGTTGTATAAATACCTTCTTTAACCATAATATATAAAGCGATTAGCGGGTTATCTACTATTGAATCAACATATATGTCTGTTGATTATAGATGGGCGATTATCAAAGATAAAGATGTATATGAGAAGGTTTCAAAATACATCATGGTGGCTGATTTGGGGATCTCAAAGGATACTCAACTAAGAGTTTTGAAGCTGCTAAAAGTAGCAATTGAAGAAGTTGGAAAACCGCTTTTCGAATTTGCTTATAACAAAATGAAGGAGCGTTGGGACGGTTGACTTCAGTCTTCTCAAAGTCAACTAGATTTTCAATTCAAAAAAGACATCCTTTGCACTGCAATTTCTTCAACGAAACTAGACTACCATCTCCAGGTTAATTATTTCATGTTTATCTAACCATAATAGTCCATGTTGCTTTTAAACCGTTAAATACTTATTTTTAAACGCAATATCAAACACTCCTTATTAATTTATACTCGTATTATATCAAGTAACTTGAAATTTCTGGTTATACGTGTTCATTAATTACAGCTTACGCATGGGTAAAATGTGAAAGAGAAGAAGACGAAGATTGCGGTGCAGTGCTAGAAGCCAGAAACATCAAAGGACGTAGTGGAAGCACATTTACAGAAAAAGATCGTTATACGCGACTTAGTCTCATCAAGAGCCAAGATGACTTTGAGTTGCTTATGCAACGACTCAATGAGCTAGTGTCTACTGAAAATGGTAGCGTCCAGACAATATGAAAGGCTCAAATGAATCATGTTTACAAGGATTAATTATCATATCTATTAACCTTTGGCATAATAAAAGCTTGTTGGATAATTCTTAAGGCAATCCTAATCTAGTTGCCAGCTTGGATGTAACATGTTATTGAAAAAATAAGAAAAAAGAAAGAAAGATTGATTTTGTTTCTTACGGATGTATAAAGTTTGATGCTTATATAAAAAAAAGTATAGCTTTACTTATGCAACTATATAACACAATCGATAAGTATGGCACCTCTAAGCCCTGATTATACCACTTGTCGACACCATACTTGTCATTTGCATTTTTGTTTTGTTTTGTTTTTTTTTTTCTAATTTTTTTGTTATTTTTTATTTTAGTTCTAGTATCCATGAAATAACGGAAGTCGACCAAACGTCAATTTTGTGATTTTTTTGTGTGATTGAATTCCGGTATCAACAACCGTGATATCAACAACCGTGATGGAAACCAACTGATTCCGCCTAGACTCGTCGCCTCAACATCGGGGACCGATAATGCTCAAGTTTTACCAACAAACACCACCCCATTCTTGCACCTCAATTTTTATATTAACCGTTTTTCGCTTTGGTACCGTAACGGAAAACTGCCGAATGTCAACTTTGTTTTTTAGCTTTGGTATCCTAACAAACGTGACGGTAACCGACCGAATTCACGTAGACTCACCATTTTGTTTTAAATCTGGTAACGTAACCACTACTACAAAATTGGGCTTTTGAGACCAGAGTTTCGGTCGCAAAACAGTAGCAATTGCCTTGTTGCGACCGTGTTGCGACCAAAGATTGGGTCGGAAAAACACACATCGCAATTGCCATGTTGCGACCAAGTTCCGACCCCTATGATCTTGCGACGAAATTTTGCAACTAAGAAAACGGTCGCAAATGTTGCAACCGGTATGAAATGGTCGCAAATATTGCAACCGGTGAAAAACGGTCGCAAATGTTGCCACCATTGCTGTGCGGTCGCAGATCCTGCCATCATGTCTTTTGCGAGCAACCTGCTGCAACCAAATTTTCTAGCAGACTAATTTCCGATCGCAATACAATATCAAATTTATTGTAAAAACAAAAATATTCATAAAATCATATATGTGTGTGTGTGCGTGTGTGTGTGTGTGCAAACACATCAAATTACAAATTTCTATTAAAGATTTTAAAGATGTTCAATATTAACAAAAAAGTTATAGTTCTTATAAGCAAATAAAAAAATGTTATTCTACATGTACACAAAACAAAAACGAAAACAAACATTTTAAGCAACTAGCAGGTAAGCCCGCGTTTCACAACGGGTTACAGTAACAGCATTAACTACATCTCTTTTCTTTTGCTTCTACTCCTTTGCCTGAAAAAAAAGTGTATGATTTGTTATTTATGATTCCATATATAATAACCAACTAAACTTGACCATCAGCTAGCTAATTAACCCAACCATAAGAAAGTTTTGCCCTTGATCACAATTTGAGAAAATACTAAAGAAAAATATTACAGTAACAAATAATACCTGAGTTGGAACTTGGAAGGTTATGAGACGCCTACTTCATTCTGAAAATATTAACTAGGATCCCAAACAACACTTCCACTACAAATATTAAGCTCATGTTAATGCAGCTATAAACCTGTTCACCCATCAGCAGAATATATATCAACAAAGGTTTTGTAAATTAAATATTAAATCAAATAAATCTGTTGCAAATAGTAAAAGAAACTAAAAAAGTATATCATATGCCACAGAAGCACAATGTAGCTTCAGATATGAAGATAAAAGTAACTACCTCAACAGATTAAAAAGTTGCTTGCAAAATTGGGATAGCAAACAACAGTTTCATGATCCACCAAAAACACAGTACCGGATTTGATCATCAGCATGTACCTCCTCGGACCATAGGAGCATCTGCATATACAGGGACAAGTTTAGAAGTGTAAACGTTATATAAACATAACCGATACATTTACTTATTTTTCACAAAAGCTCCTTAAGTGCATTGTTTACTCCCAAATATACTATTTTGTTTTAGCCAAGATAAAAGTTAACAAGTCACTATCCAAAACCTTTTTCAAAAGTGCATGCACCGTAGACAAGTTTAAGTACTTAAATATTCAACAGTTAATTTAGAAAGTTTTGCAGGCACTTTTTACATGTTGAAGGACTTTAATATACCCATAGTTATCAAATGCGATAAGCGCTCAAAAGCGTAGAGGCTGGGCCTAGCGCCCAGGCAATAAGCGCAAAAAAGCGCCTGATTTTTTTTAAAAAAAAAGCGCACATTAAAAGACAAAGTTTTAACTAAAATAGAGCATCTTAATAAGAAAGCATACATTCATTCTTCCAATAGTTTATAAAACAACCGAAATCCAAAACATGAAGTAGTACCAAGTACATCATAATAATTAGAAAAACCAAAAACTAAAACAACTTAATCATCATCAAACTGAGAAGAAACCATTTGCTGAATCGAATATTAAAGTTACATAAGATTATAATAAATAAAGAACATAAAATGCAGAATAAAGGAAAGAAATTCGAAAATAGGAAATTAAGAACAAAACTAACCTATAATTTCTTAGTTTCTTGATGATTTTGTGTGCTATATAATTAATTATGGTATACTGGAGTTTTAGGTACTCTTAGAAAATAGGAAAAGGTTGTTTAAATGATATTTAATACACATGGGAATGCTGGGAACAGTTACTGCTTTTAAATATCTAGGCATGCAACTCGCATTTAATGCGCCTGGCGCTTTAAATGCGCTTAAGCGCAAAAAGCGCACGCTTTTAATAACTATATACCAAAATTAGTTTTTGAAACTTTTATTAAAACCCACATGAAATTTTTTTCTGGCCAAACGGTTTGCCTGAAAAAAAAACCTACATCAAATACCTTGTAGATTTTGTGAGAAACGACCTCCAGTAGTCGAAGACCAGCACATACATGACATAACTTA
This sequence comes from Bidens hawaiensis, assembly GCF_021521415.1. Taxonomy (NCBI): domain Eukaryota; kingdom Viridiplantae; phylum Streptophyta; class Magnoliopsida; order Asterales; family Asteraceae; genus Bidens; species Bidens hawaiensis. The sequence continues at coordinate 632,867 of NW_027491816.1, forward strand.
ACCTGATCCACTAAACATTAACCACTTAGTCAACATACATTAAAATTAAAAAAAGAAGAAATTATTAATAAACAATACATTTAGCAAATATAAAGACACTAAGACAGAGCACTAATAGCAAAAAATATTGTTCGTTTTACCTTACATTTGAGTAAGTTAATTACACATCCGACTGTGCATTCCTTTGGCAATCTAATAGTGTATATATCTACCTAACCAATTAAAATGATGCATCAGTAACAAAATACTAAGTCAAACATAAGTCAAAAGTCAACACTAACTTCATCTTTAGTAGCATAATGAAAAGCAACCTTTAGAGTCTTCAGTCATTGAAGTTCTAGCAGCAAGATATCCAATACTTTATAATACTAACACTATATGTCTTTGTCTGTTTGACAAAGAAATAAGCATATTCATTATTTACTATAAGAACATTATAGAGGTAAGCATAGTTTTAGATGGGAATATAAAACTTACAAGTCCTGAGAGAAGTCATCATCCTTTGGTTCCAATAAAGAGAGTTAAGAAACAAGTGGCTTGAGTCACAGATTCGATGGCTCGTCCAGAGACCTATAAACATTATCAAAGCGTTTATATCAATCAGTAACTTATGATTAGTTTGGTAATAGGTAGCATTGAAAGTTAAGTAAAAGTACCAACATAAATTATTATATGTCCTATTACAAAAGATACAAATATACACAAAAGTTAGATAAAATCTTACTAGAACAAAAACATCTTTAGTAGGGAGCATTTTAAACTCAACGAAACTCACTCCAATATTTTAGCCGACAATCTAACAGCACCTAACAGATTGTAGCATACTGCAAAAGAGGTTAGATAACTGATGTATTAGCTCAACAATTCACAATGTTTGATGTCATTAATGGTATAAAATTGAGTAGCTAATGAGCAATATTGGTGTTTCAAAGTCTAAAACTTAACTAAGTGAAAATAAGAACTAAAAGAAATTGAAAAGAATATGTTAAGTCATGAAAATTTAGTAAAAACAGTTGACTACTGAATTACCTTATAATTGTCCTTGACATCACTAACTGCAAAAAAAATCTTAGATCCAGTAGCCTCATCTAGTGAATCAGATATCTTAAAGTAAAAGTTTAAAACTATTATAATAATTTATAATCTACTTAATCAATTAGTAATCTTATACCTTTCACTCTTCTGTTTCAATCAATGCAGCTCATTTTCACCATCTATATTTGAGTGTCACCAACCAAAATAAGAAATTTATTTTAATGTACAAAAAGATGCAAATATACTTAACATACTACATTTATTGAAGCATCAACATGATCATCCAAAATTGATGTTGACTTTCCCTACAGAGAACATCACAGTCAATTGAACAATCACAACCTAACAAAGCTTTTTTTTTTATTTGAACGACCAACAAACATTGAATTGCCAAGGTAACAAAGCTTAACTAGTAAGATTAAAATAACGCCAAATGGCAATTTACATTGTACATTTGTACCAAATTAAAACTTCAAAAAAAAAAGATCTTGGAAGTTACTTTTTGAAGGAAATTGTGCGTACAACGCTGTGTTGAGTGGCAATTGTACATATATATCTCTAAGCATAAAAGAGGATACACTTAAAGAAAGTACCTAATAATGTGCAAATAATGCAGCCAGTATATTTATAAAGTATCTTGTAGTAATCAAATGTCAATTGAGCACGAAGTAAAATGAATGAGCAGAAACAGTCATATATCAGGAAGTTAAATAAAATGAAATGTTGAGATTAAACTACTAAACAAGCCACTCAAGTTACCAACAGCTATCTTCAGAGAAGGTATATGAGTAAAATATAATCAAAAACAGAAATCTAAAGTGTAAATGCATACACAATTACACAAAGAGAGGAATGAAAAAAAATTAGAAACACTAGGGCTTAAAAATATGTTTCAGATATCCATATAAACCAACTATTAGCAGGTTAAAGATGATCAATAGACCAAAGTAGAGGATTAGAATTCATAAAAGTTAATTTTCAACTACTTGTTACTAATTAGCCAAACTAAAGACCATTAAAATCAATGCATCATATAAGATCTGATTAGCATAAGACAAAATCGAACAATAAATGTTATAATCACAGGAATCTATCTCGAACAAACAGAAATAACATAACAAGAAACTTATCATTTACTGTCATCAAATATCAAATCCACAAATCAATCAAGCACAACGCCACATATATACATTTTAAACCAATATCACAATAAATGAAAACCCTAACGAAGTGCTTGCTCAATTCGAGCATTTCACATATCAAATAAAATATATGTGGTAATAAGATAAACTTACAAATTAGAAGCTTCATCGTCACCATCTGCCATGAATCCAAACCCTAATTTACACATTCGAAGCTTCAAATGAACATAAAACCCTAATAATCGAACAAACTCTGTTCAATCGTTACCAAATGAATCCAAACCCTAATTTACGCAATAACATAAGCTAATCAGGTGTGTAACCTAGTCTATTAATTTCAATTTCGCACAATAACAATGAAATAAAGGTATTAGAATGGCGTACCAGTACTGTGAAATCAGAAATCGAAAACGAGTAGTACCAGACGAATTAACAGATTGACATGTAACATATATGTGTGAGTGGCTGAGAAATTAAACGTGCCGAAAGAAATAATCAGTGGAGTGAGAGGTGTCGGATGATGCTTCACGGCGGACGGCAGCAATGGCGGTTTCAGAGGTGCCGGTGATCGTCGGAGGAGCAGATATGATAAAGTTAGGGTTTCAATGCTTGGGCGTAATTTGCTTTTAGAAGTCACAGACACAACTTAACTTTGGATTTTATGGGTTTGTGGAAATTTTAAGTTTAATTGAAAATTAACAAAGTCTTACGTAATTAAATTAATTTACCTATTGCTACCCCTACGTTCGTTGCAAATCAAAATCAAAACTACATTCAAAACACCGACCGCTCTGTCACCGGTTGTAAAAACACCGACCACTTAAAATAAGCGGTTGCAAAAACTCTAATCACAAAAAAGGTTGCAAAAACTCCGACCGCTTAGTTGCGGTTTCAAAAGTTCCGACCGCCTAGCCACTCGGTAGCAAAAACTCCGACCGCCAAACCACCGGTTGCAAAATATTCCGACCGCTTAGCTACCGTGTGCATTTCGGTAGCAAATTTGCTACCGTTTTTTCGATAGCAAATTTTGGTAGCAATTGCTCAATTTTCTAGTAGTGAACGCACATGATGATAACCAACCGGATGCCGATGTTTTCTTTGTTTTAGCTCCGGTACCGTAACAAACGTGACGTAAACTGATCGACTTTTTGTACACTCACCGTCTCAACGTTCGGGATCAACAACGCTCTATTCTTCCCAACGTATGGGTTTTACTGACATACGCCACCCATTAGTCCACCTCAATTTATATATTTTATTTTTGGCTTTTAGTGACTATCGCGACACCGAAACCGATCGAATTCACATCGACTTATCGCCTCAACTCCCGCCCGGGACCGACAACACTTAGGTTTTACCAACCTACCCCGTGCAACATGCCGGGTAAAACCCTAGTTCATAACATTGAAAGTGTTTGCAAAAACAAATCGTTTAAATATCTAGGCTTAGAAGAGAGAAGTCTTGGGGTTCAAATCTCATATACAAAAATAATTAGAAAGAAAGTTATAATTAAAAATTAAATACAGTTTTTTGTTTATCCGTTTGATATTTTCTTTTTTGTTAATGACATAGATAATATCTATCTTTTGTGTATTAATATAAATTTAGGGATGCTATAATATGTCGGACATAACACGTTAAGGCATGATGACCTGTGATTTTAAACACGAACACGATACGGTTACTAATCGTGTCATTTTTCAAGCACGAACTTGTTTAGTAACATGTTAACATGTTAAGACATGTTAAGGGACATGTTTAAAGATACAGTGAATAATACACATGTAACGAAACCAAAATGAGCATAAATGTCTTAACTAATAGATAATTCTTAATATATTTGAAACAAAAAACCATAAATCAAAAATATACTGGAAACAAAAGACGACAAATCCATAACAAAATTGAAACATAAAACCATAGAAGCAAATCATAACATTCATAAATAAAATATCTGGTTTTGATGGGCATTATTAGTGAAATGTTGTTTGTAAGTATGAATTTAGGTTTAAGACTTTAAGAGTGTATGTATATTTATTTTTTTAATATGAAAATCTACACAGTTTACTAACACGTTAACATGTTTTTAACCTGTTAAGACACTAATTCAAACATATCTTAAACAGGTCGACATGTTAATATATGAAACCAGTTTGCCACACCCTAACCTATAGAATAAAATACTGGGGCGCGACCTAATTTGTATTATAGCTCAAAGACATTAAAAATAATAATAATAAGTGTCAATTTCTATTTTATTCATTCTAATCATCGTACACAAGAGTTTCACAAAACAAAATAATTCAAAACATTACATTAAACTCAAACTAACAAAGTATTCTGTGTTTTTATTAAACCTAAAGTATAACTATTGTCTTGCATCTTCAATCATCCCTACCTAAGATATGCGTAAAAATATATATGTTTTGTTAACAATAATGTTGAGCAAGTAATCACAAGTTTTGAGATATATATAATGATAAAAATGATAATTTCTTGTGATAATGTGTATTACGTCAACTAGCAAAACATAAAATAAAAGTGTAAGGCCCCGATCCCGGTGCCCTACATTAGCGTTGGATTTACTCATAAACACAGTTCTAAATATCAGAGTTAATTAAAACTATCGCGGAATAAAACTAAAGGTCAACCATTCATTACAAATATTCATAAACTTGTCTTTTAAAACGTAAATAAAATATAATATCAAATCATCATGACAAATCTTCAGATGCCAGCCTCTTCAGATCCTGCTATGTGTCCCTGTCAAGCCAGCTGCATCAGTCTATTAACCTGCGTGCATACTAAAAGTCAGCTACTCTGAGTGAGTTCTAGTTAATCAGGCAACATACATTACATTCACATACTTACATATATACATATCCGAAAATACATACATTCATTTTCCTTACATACTTACACACATACGTACATTCATTCTTTCTTTCATACTTACATACATACATACTTTCATTCATACATATACGTTTTAAAGAGCATTCCGCCCTATAACCTTCGCAGATATTATTAGGGTTTGTTCCCTACATTCGCAGATATTACTAGGGTCTGTTCCCTACATTCGCGGATATTATTAGGGTCTGTTCACTACATTCGCAGATATTATTAGGGTCCTAATGTTCCCTACGTTTGCAGATATTATTAGGGTATGTTTCCTTTTTAACCATACCTTCCATTCGTCATATAACCATACATACCTTTCTTTATATAATCATACTTTCGTACATACTCATTTCATTACGTACTTTCATACATACATATTTCATGCTAGGCATACTACACATTTCATTCCATGTCGATACATGCAATATTTTGAAGATCGTTCATGCACTAACAAACATTCATTCATAACATTCATACATATTATCACATCAATCATTATAGCATACACTTACCATTTAAGGTAAGTGTATTAACGTTCACATTGAGTATGCACACAGCCCCGAAAACATAGCAAGGAAGTGGGGCTAGAAACTCCCCAGAATGCGGTTACGTTCACCGTTAATGGTTATTCCTTTCTTTAGCCATGCGCGACTAACTGTATAACCATTACACGTATCAATTAACTATCACTACCCATATCATGTTTCTAGTTTAATTATAACCCTCAATGAACGGGGGTCCGGGGGCAGTGCCCTTGGAAGCGGGGTTCTAGGGGCAGCAACCCCTAGCGGGTCCAAGGGGTAGAGCCCCTGGCTGGGGTTAAGCTGCCAGGTCAGCTTGGAAAAATTTTATTTTCATTAACTGTTCTTAACAAATTTTCCATTAGGATTCTATAATAATATTTTATTGTTAATTCACTAACCCTTTAAGGTATCTTTCATCAACTAATAAAGTTCGAGGACTTCTTTGTAATTAATCTATATTACTCTAAGTCCAGATTCCTTTCTGTCATTCTTTCAAACCCTTGTTCGTTATCCAGTTCGTTAACGAATGGACTCCTTCATTATTTCTCTATTATAGCGAATTGGCATAGCGAAAGGTTGTTCATTCGTTATTCTTCCTTAACGAATGGGCATAACGAATGGCTGCACATTCGTTATTCTTTCTTAACGAATGGGTATAACGAATGGATGCTCATTGTTATTCTTCCTTAACGAATGGGCATAATGAATGGCTACTCATTCTTTATTCTTCCTTAACGAATGGCTGCTCATTCCTTATTCTTTCTTAATGAATGGGCATAACGAATGGCTGCTCATTCGTTATTCTTCCTTAACGAATGGACATAACGAATGGCATAGCGAATGTAGCTAATTCATTAGTTTTCCGTAACGAATTAGGGTTAGTTCAGAGAATGTCAGAAAGATTCTCTAACATCCCTTATCCTCTTATGCTGTTTTCCGGCACCGTCATTACCGTAAAACCGAGTTCTCGCCGGAAAAGCGAGATCTCACCCGTTTTTCCACCGTTTTCACCGTTTACATCCAATTCGATCCAGATCCGAGCTAGGGTGACCCCTAAGCTCGTCTTTTGATCGTTTTATGCCTGATTCCTTCTGGGTCTCGTAACTTTAACGGTTGAGGGTGTCGGTTTATCGTTTCGCGAATAGATCTAGCGGGTTTGGATCCATATAATATCATAACGTTATTACCTCGGATCGATGCTCGGGTTTTCTTGGTTATTCCGGCTAGAGAGAGAAATATGAGAGAGAGCTTAAGTGTGTGTTTTGAGTGGTGTATAGAATGGGTGAGAATGAGTGAATTAATGGACAATTAAGATATATATATCATGGGTCATGGGCTTAAGCCCATGGTCTTTTCTCCTTCCTTTTTAATCCAAGTCCATCACCCATATTTATTTAACCCAACACAAGCCCATCTCATAATCACTAGTATTATTATTTTATTAACTGAAACGAAAATAGAATGTTACAAAAAGTGTCTTTTCAACATGCCACTATATTCGGACATGTTTACTCGGACGACGTATGATCATACTATGAGGATGAGATACCAACCAACCAACCATAATAGCTATAACACATAGTCATATAACATTTAGAAACTAATCAAGAAATATAATAGTATGCAAATAGTGGAATTATGTATGAGTATATAAATGTATAATAAATAAATAATAAAGTTGTGTATGAATAAAGTCCTCATAACAAAAATATAAAAAAGAGAGTGTGATTACTCACCTTGATTGGTGAATGAAAAGATTGTGTATTTGGTTAAGCTTGGGTGAGTCCTAATGAGTAATCCCTAAATACAAGTAATTATTCTTTAGAATATGTGGATAAATAAAGGTCAAATAAACATATAGGTTTTAAAATAACACAACTAGAAGTTAAAAAAGCAACAAAAACGAAATCAGTTTTGGACAGATTTCTGTCACCGCTTGCGTAAATGTTTAAAAATATCAATAACTACTCAAAATTTATAAACATCTCCAGTCAACTAATAAATGTGTAAGGAACAACTTTTCTTTAGAAAGATTACCCATATTCGGACCGAGATCGGCTAAAATAGTCGATCTTCACAGAGGGTACAAACCTAAGCACTAATTTTAAAATAACGATTGTGAAGCCATACAAAAGAATAAAATACAAATAAACAATAGTTAGGCCGTAACGAAATAAAGCTAATTATAGGGGTTTTCCTTGTATCTTTCCAGTTTTTTATGACCAAGTTATTGCTCGACCTTTGTCGAACAATTCTGTTGTCAAAATTGGAACATTGTAAACAACAATGTTTTTTATGCTTTGAAATGAATTTTGATTAAGAGAATTATGAATCACTTATGGTATGATAAATACAATATGTTTGGTCATGTATCATCAAAATCCTAATAACTCTTGAATTTAAATAAATAAAATAAACAAAAATTTCAAGAATGTAAGAACTTGTTAAGGTGTGACTATTAAGGATCATATTGCATTCTTATGTTCTTTGTCTCCTCCACCCTATACACCATAGTGTATAGATTAGGTGTGATCATAAACATAATTGGGTGATGGTCTTAGAACCAATATTACAATAAGAAAATAAGAAGAAAAAAAGAACAAAGACAAGAAAATATATATGAACAAAACTTTATGTATACCTTGTGATCTTGAGATGAACAAACACAAGAAAATATAAATTGAAATCTCCATTAGAAGAATTATTATTAGAGAGAGGAGAAGAAGAATGAACAAAGGAAAATGATGGCAATAAGGGGCTATTTATAGTTGTGATTAGAAGAGGGTTAAGTATGTAAGTCTTGAAGAGAAAATTGTGTTTGGAATATGCTAGAAATGTGCTTTTCTTTTAATAGAAGGCGCCATATAAAATTGGATGATGTGATATCATTCCTTCAAGCTGTTGAACATGAGATGATTGAGAACCACATGCTCAAATAATATAGACCAAGCTTCCCTATTGCAAATTCTTTGATTGCTCCGATGAGTAATTTGTCTACATGACCTCAACAACAGCTTCCTATTATTGAAGAACAAACTGATTTCAACGCAGAGCCTCCAAGAGTGTATCCTGTTACACCTACTTTTACTCAATCTACTTAGCCTAGATTCAATGTTCAAATGTTAGAAGATGGAGACACTTCTTCAATTACAAGTGGCCATGCTCCCTATGTGCTTTTGTTGGAAAAACTTGATTCATACAAGTGTTGTTCAAGAAGATATTGAGAAAACTGATGCTGACAATCTTGAGGATACAGAATTAAAATGGCAAGCAACAATGTTGGCATTGAGAAGTAAGATGCTATACAATAGGACATGAAGATCCACATACAGGACCAAAAGATAGAATTGGGTTTGACAAGTCCAAAGCAATATGTTATAACTGTCAACAGCTGGGCCATTTTGCAAGCGAATGCAATCTACCAAGACAAGACAGTACAAGAATCAAGCCAATGAGAATTAGTTATACCAAAATTAGAATCAACAACAGTACCCTCAGAGAAACCAAACACTAAATCAACCCCCCCCCCCAGACAATTCTTGACCAACTTCTAACCAAATCAAAACCAACATATTATCCCTCAACAACATCACCAACCTCAAAGAAATAAAAACACCCCTGTTATCCAGAATAGAAACCATCAAAATCAACGGGTATTAATAACCATCCAAGAAACCAAGGGGACGTAGATGTTTCTCAAGAAACACAAGATGAGAACTTTGACTGGAGAAATCATGCACGCTAAAGAAATAGAGAAAGCTAATGTTGCATATATGACAAAGATAAATGAGAATGCGCTGAATCTTCAAGTTCTTAGGCAATTTCTGAACACTCTACTTCTGATTTATTGCTCGTTATTGATGATTTGAGAAAGGAAGTGGGTATGTGGCAAGCTGAACATAGTAAGAAAGACAACATCATAAATGTCTACATGTCAAGTGAAAGATCTTATGAAACTTAAATCAAAGGTCTTAAAGAAGACTGTTTGGAAAGCTACATAACACAATCAAGGTGCAATATTGAAATAGAAGGTATCAAGAAATTGTATGTTGAAGAGAAGCTGAAAAACACTTAGCTTCAAGTAGAAGTGGACTTTCTAAAAAATTTGGTCGCTACTGGAAACATATGTGGAAAACTTGAAAAGATCAAACCTGAAGATAAATGCAAAGTTGTTCCATCACCTTTCTATGACAACTACTCAATGAAAGTTGATAAGGAGAATAGAGAAGCTTACTTGAGTCAGTTCAAGACAACACTCAATGATAAGAAAGAGTTCATTTATGAAAAGGTTGTTGTGAATGATGAAGGTGAGTTTGTAATGAATGAAAATGACTGCAAATCAGTTGATTCAAGTGAAAATTTCTTGAATGATAAGGATAGTGAGTAAACTGAATAAGTCAAAAGTAGTTCAAGCAATTCGAGTAAGCATTGTTAAAGTTTTAGCAGTTGCAAAGATTATGAGAAAACCAAGAAAAGATCTACCAAGAAGAAAATTTCATCTAGGATAATCAAGGAGTTGCCATTAATACTGCAAAACTGAAGAAACACTGTGAACAAATGAGGACGAATCATAGAGCATTTGATATTTGTGGAGATCCAGAAGAATTACCCAAGAAATAAATACCAAGTTTGGAATGGTACTCAAAGAGTAGTGGAAAATACAAGCCACCACAAGATCAAGTTGTCAAGAATGCAAACTCATCTGCAGTGAACCGAAAAATTAAAAGGACTGAAGACTCATTAAAGAAGATCAATCACTTTCCACCCATCTATCCTCTGTTTTCTAACCATGAACTGTTTGATGTTGATGAAGTTGAATATGTTCCAAGGATAAGATCAAGTCCTGAAAGTGAAGAAAGATCAAGAAGTCCTCATCAGATTAGAAGGAATAAGCTTCATCAAGGAAAAATAAGTTCAAAAATATGATGTTTGTGGACCTACTCAGGTGGATTATGATAAATAAATTTTTGCACAGAATTCATTAGGAATAACTCTACCCAAGCTAAGTGAGAGATTCAACAAGGGAAAGTCTAATGAAAACCTTGGATCTGTTGGTATAGTTTGGTGCAAGATCTGTGATGCCTATGGTCATCACACAATCTCATGTTGGAACAAGAACAAAGAATCTTTTGTTATTCTTGATTTCAAATTTGGACTAGAATAAGTATAAAGATTATCTTGGAAAGTGAAAAGATATTAAGAATTCAGAGGTTGTCAAGGGTAAAGCAATAAAAGAAGAAGTCATAGTGATGGAAATAAGTAAACTGTCACCAATGAATGATATATCTAGTGTGACTAGTTCTGAGGCATCTTGCATATCATATTATAGAAAGGTCAAAAAAGTTAGTCCATTCAAGAAGAAATTATGTGAAAAACTTAATGGTTATGAGAAATTCCATTTGAAAAATGGTTTTGAACCGAATGGATTCTCATGGAAGTCAAAGAATGAAGTCCCAAAGATAATTTTGAAAAGGGATGAACCAGTTTTGCAAGAATGTCTAAGTTTGATAGTATACAATGGGAACAATGAAGAACATGGTTATGATAGTGATGAGTCATGCGAAATAGTGTATGAAGATCCAGTTCCATTTGAAAAGGATAATGATCTGCTTAAGGAAGTACAAGTCTCTTTGGCTTGTGTTTCACTCCAAATCTAATCAAGTTTTCTCTTTAATATGCAGGAACAATCCACAGAGCAGAATGACATTTGGTACATGGATAGTGGATGCTCTAGGCACATTACTTGCAATAAGAGGTCATTGATTAACTATGAAGAGAAGTATGAAGGTCTTGTTGCATTTGGAGTGATGAAAATGGTGGCAAGATTGTTGAAAAAGAAATTCTAACAACTGGAAAAGTGTCATTTGATAATGTAATACATGCTGAAGGACTTCAGTGCAATTTATTGAGCATATCAGAGGTGTGTGATAATTTTTATAAACTGGGATTTGATGACTCACATTGCTTTATAGTGACACCTGAGTTTGTGATCCCTCCTGACATGATCATGATGATGGCTCCTAGAAATTGGACCTATATGAAATAAGAATGAAAAATGTAGTGTCAAGAGGAGGAACATGCCGTGTCTCAAAGGCTTCTAAGAATGATCAAGGTTATGGCATAGGAACTTGTGTCATGTTAATTTAAAGAAGATGAAAAAACTTATCAAGGGTGCACATGTCATTGGTTACCAAAGAGAGTTCAAGTTAGATGACAAATGTTCCTCATGCATGAAGGGTAAACATCACAAATCATCACACAAGGAAAAATTGATAAACTCTATTGAACAAGTACTTGAGATGCTTCACATGGATTTTTTGGTCCTGTGAGTGTTCCAAGTATTGGAAAGAAGAGATTTTGCTTGATGATCATTGATGATTATTCAAGGTACAGATGTGTATATTTTCTGTCTGCAAAGGATGATACTACTGAGTTGATCAAGGGATGTTTAACAAGACTTGAAAATCAGCTGGATATAAGATTGAAGGTTTTAAGAAGTAAAAATGGCACAAAGTTCAAAATGGAGTAATGACTGAATTTTGTCTTGAAAAAGGAACCGTTAAACAATTTAGTGCTTCTATAACTCCTAAACAAAATGGGCTTGCAATAAGAATAAATAGAACTCTAATTGAAGCTATAAGAACCATGATTGCTGATGTAGTTATGCATGTATCTTTTTGGGCTGAAGCAATCAATACAACCTACTACGTTCAAAACAGGGTTTTCCTCAACAAAATTCATAAAAAAACTCCATATGAGATTTTGTTCAATAGGAAGCCCCATGTTAAGTTCCTGACGCCCTTTGGCCGCAAATGTTCATTGTTAAACACCAAGGACTATTTGAACAAATTTTAGTCTAAGTTTCTTGATTGTTTCTTTTCTGGATATTCATCACAAGAAAAAGCTAATAGAGTATATGTGAAGGACCATTTATGTGTGATTGAATCATCTGATATAGTATTCAATGAGAACCATTTCAACTCTGTTGATGGTCCTAGTTGGCTGTTTGATCTTGAAAAACTTATCAATACATTCAAGATATACCCTGAGGACATTGAAGAAAGTGCCAATCAAACAAGTGTTCCTAAAGCAACATTTGAAATGAAAATGGTTTTGGACAAACTATGGTCCAAAGTTGCTGATGAGGGAACTGGATTTCAGTTCAAGAAAAAGAAAAATGTTGAGAATGTAGAAGCTGAGAATGATATAAGCAATCAAGAATCAGATGCTGTAGTAACTACTGAAGTTCCATCTCAAGATGTTGTAGAAACTAAAAAAGGTTCTGACAAATTTGTATGAATCCATATTCAACAATATTGAAATCTCAAATGACATTGCTTCCACTTCAAACATTGAAGATCAACAACATGATGAACCAAATCTTAATGTTACTGACTTGGATCCTGAAATTAAAACAAATTCAATCACTCAAACCACCTCTACTCAACGAAATCATCCAACTGAAAACATCATTGGTGACCTTCATGAAAGGGTAACCAGGAGTAGATATGAAATTGCAAACATTTATCTATTCTCTTGCTTTCTATCCTACTTGAACCAAAGAACATTGTACAAACATAACAAACATAACAAACACATCCAACGAAGATACACCGTATTGCCTTCTTCTCCATCTTTTCTCGTAAATGGTTCGGCACGAATACATAACAAACACATCCAAATTCTCGGAAATACGACACATTCGGCTTTATCTTAAATAACTTTTCATATGGTCATTGGTACTCTTGTTCATGTTGTGGTAACCGATTTATAACATACGCCGCCATACGCATTGCTATAGCCCAAAAACGACCAGGAACATTTGTAGCATGTACAACGCTTCTACATGTTTCGCCTAGATGTCGGTTCTTCCTTTAGGACATGCCGTTCTGTCGTGGCGTGTTCGGGCACGTTAGTTGCCTTCGGATTTTATTTTCTCTTTAAGTATTTGTCAAAAACAAACGACAAATACTCCCCACCGTTATCCGATCGCAAGTTTTGAACCGTGCACTTCGTTAGCCTCTCGGCCTCTTCCTTGAATAACTAAAACTTCTCGTATACTTCAGATTTTTCCTTCATAAAATCCACCCACACGTATCTAGAGAAGTCATCTATGAATGTAACCATGAACTTGAGACTTTTTATAGAGGGCTGTTTCACGGGACCGAACACGTCCGAGTGAATTAATTCTAACGGTTCCTTAGCTTTATAATTTGAGCTTTCATATGGTTGCTCGTGGGCTTTTCCAAACTGACACACGGCAGACACCGATTCTTTCTTTACTTCGAACTTCGGTAAGCCTTCGACCAACTCTTTTTTCACCATCAATTCTAGTTTGTCGAACCCAACGTGGCTTAACCTGGCGTGCCATAAATCCGCAGTTTGACATCCACTTGTTTTGTCAACATATGGGGATTCAGCGGATAAAACATAAACAATGTCAGTTCAATTTCCTTGCAATGTAGGAATAGAAGGAGTTTCAAATTTATCAAAAATCAACACGTTATCTGATCCGAACATAACGTAGTTACCCATCAAGGTTATTTGTGGTACGGAGAATAGATTCGTCTTCATTCCCAGAACGTGGAAAACATCTTGCATCACGAACTCCTTTCAATTACCATCGGCTAGAAAGTGAACCTCTCCTATATTAGCAATTTGATGCCTCGAGTTATCCGCAATAACCACCACGTTATCTCCGATATACTTCTTGCACTTACTTAACTTTTTTTTCTCTCCGGTTAGATGATTTGAGCATCCCGAATCAATAATCCATTCTTCCAACCGGTTTGACTTTGGCTCGGTTGTAACCGTAAGAACCGGTACCTCTTGAATTTGTGCCATATTCGCCTCGACATCCCATGGTTCTTCACTCTCGGTTGTTGCTGCATTCCCTTCTTCGGGTTTCTTAGAAGGACAATTCTTAGACATATGACCTCGCAAGCCACAATTATAGCACGGATATGGAAATTTTTTGTTTTGGTTCTTTCTGTCACTTGTTTAAGAACCCTTACCTTCAGGTTTATGCTGCCACTGTTTTTTCTTTCGATCAGTTTGATCTTTATAATTTTTGTTTGTTCTAAATTTTCCTTTGCCACGGTTAACGTACAAGGCCGAGTCCTCCTTCCTCACTTGATCAATAACAGATAACCCAGCCATCTGAGTAGCGAGTGATTCTTGTGCAGCTAACAAATTCTCGAAATCAACCAGGGATGGTTGAACGGGCCAACCTTCGATGGCGGCGACATAGCTTCGAAATACAGGTTTCAAACCGTGAACAATAATCCGCTTCATTATTACGTCACCAATACGAGCCTCGCGGTCTAATTCTCCAATCTCCCTACACAACGACTTCACCCTGTGAAAATACTGCGGGATTGATTGTTTTTTCTGACTTACAAATAAGAGTTCGTTTTCCAACAATTGAAGTTTGGCATCGTTTCTCTTAGAGAACAAAGCAGCCAACGCGTCCCAGGCTAACTTTGGTGTTGCAAGATCTCGGATATGATCTAACAGTTCATCCTCCACTGTCGTCTTTAGGATGAACATCGCTCATCCGACTTTAACTCTCCACTTGTGAATCGCTCCGTTAGTAACAATTCTTAGTTCCTCCGTGCTTGCATCGTTGATAACCTCCCATAGATCCGAACCTTGTAGAAACGAACTCATACAGGTAGACTGTGACATCTGACCCGATCCGACCCGACCCAGGTACCCGTTTCTCCGATCCGATCTCTTTCTTTTATGATTTAATATTTATTTTTACTTATACTTTATTTTTAATAATAATAATATATTTTCCTTCCCGCCTCTTCCTCTCTTTTCCTTTCCTCCGTCCCGTCCCTCTTCTTCTCTCTTCCCGCCTTCTTTTCCCTCTTGTCGCCGTTCCGCCCTTACGCCTTGAACCTCCTTTTTCTCTTAACTCTTCGCTTGTCCTTTGTTTCTTCCCGCCTAAGGTTGTCTGCGCAGCTCCACGCGCCAGACTCCTTACAAGGAAGCCTGCGCGAAGACCAGTTGTTCTTGCGATACGCGAGGCGAACTGTTCTCGCAGCGCGCTAAGAATTGTAGTTCTTCTCGCAGCGCGCTAAGAACGGTAGTTCTTCCCGCGACGCGCTAAGAATTGTAGATCTTCTCGCAGCGCGCTAAGAACGGAAGTTCTTCCCGCGACGCGCTAAGAATTGTGGTTCTTCTCGCAGCGCGCTAAGAATGGTAGTTCTTCCCGCGACGCGCTAAGGATTTTAGTTCTTCCCGCGGCGCGCTGTGGACTTTTCTCTGTCTGCCTTCGCCCTCGCGCGTGCGCTCGATGCTTTCTCGCGCTATGTCTTGAGTCTTTTCTTCTGTTTAATCCAGCCGTTTACTTTTGAGATGTCTTATCTTTTGTGCTGTTGACCTGACCTATCTTATGTCTGAAAAGTTACTTTCGGCGCAGCATGCGCACCAACCCCATTGGTTGACAGAAAAAGTGACTGACATTATCTTTTGAGATCTGCTTTTCCATGCTTGACCAGTACCTTTATCTGACCCGCCCATGCTTTTACTGTTCCCTGTCAGCTTTTCCTTGCCCCCTGCAGCTGCCATATCTTTTGATATCTTTTGCTTTTGGAATCTTTTGCTTTTTGGAGATCTTTTCCCCTTTTTCTAGGGATTTTGTGTTCCCTAGGGTTTCCCTATAAATAATAATGTTATTTTCTTTCTAACACATCACACACAAACACTTATTATCTTCCTCTTCCTTGCTCTCTGCCGTTGATCCTTTGCCGTCTCCTTTCTCCTTGCCTTCGCTTTCTATCCTGTTCTGCCCTGCTTTTCCGGTAATATATATATAATATATAATAATTTGTTTAAGTTACTTATTAATTATGCTAACTTATAATCTAGACTTAAATCAAACCATTAAAACAATAATCTTATCTATAGGTTAACTTGTGCTTGTTTAAAATTGGTTCTTGCTTTATCTTTCACCGCATCGTTTATCAAGTGAGTAATCTCGTACCTAATCCCTTTTTATTTTAATGTTTTGGGATGTTCATGTGTTCGTACAAACTTAGAGTCTTAAATTTGTTTATGAACTTTAGTCGCGCAGTATCCCATGTGTTGAGGACGTTTACTTGGCTGCTTATTTGTATGTGTGTATCATTAACCGCTTTGTTCGGCCTATTCCGAAGTTTTCATGGATCCATTGGATGAACACGGGAGACCTATCGTTTACGGTTTTCTTTGTTTTACACTTGCACAGATGTTTTCTCGTTTTTGTGCTCATTTGGGAGCACGGATTGAGCTATGAACTATGATCTATTTAGGCTTGATCACAATCTGATTACACCCTTGTTAAACACCAGACATACACGTGTTGCGCGCAGATTTATTGTTATCTATGTATTGTATTAAACTTGATTTCTCACCAACACGCAAGTGTTTGACGTTTTATTTTAACACATGTTCAGGTTTGCTGTAGCTATATTTGGAGCTTGTGGACACGTATGACGTTTTTACTTTTGGACCTAGATTAAAATGTAACAAGACAAGTTATTATTGTTCGAATATTTTGTTTTATAATATTTTGATTTATGTTGATTTATGTTATCTTGTGTTTACGCTGCGCGTGCGCGAATGAATATATCTATTAAATATTGACACCCAATAGTGTCACGAGTAATGAAACAATATGTGGCGCCCCGATGTATAATCCGCCTTTGGTCGGGGTGTTACATAGACCATGTATTATAGTTCAAGTTGTTCAACTTCTTCACCGCACCGAGCCCTTGAAATTATGCCATGACTAACGGGTTTTGCTTAGGCTTTTCTTCACCGAACGATTCTTTAACCTACAGCCAAATCAATCGCTTAAACAAGCAATCAATCGTAGAACGAATCACACGGGCTGGACTTCGATCAAAGAATCAGATACGAATCGGTGGTTGGCTCTGATACCACTTGTTACGATTTACAAGTTGAAATCAAGAACTACAATCGAACACACCCAAACAAAATACCAACTCACGATTTGTGCTCAAGGAGCTTTTCTGGTATTATTAATAAGACTCACGAAAACCAAGATACACATAGAAAACAAACAGAACTACAGGGTTTATATAGACCCATACAAACACAATCCTAAAGTACCCTCAAAATCCACTAACGGAGTTTTACCGTCAGAGGGTGTGAACTGGCAGGATCGGAATCATCAGTTATAATCAAACCAAAAAAACGTTTAAATGCAACTAATTGCGGAAGCGTAAAAACCTTAATTCAAAAGCTGCGTCACGCAGGACGACTTAAAACCAAAGATAACTGTTAAAAATAAGTTTGCAGAATAAAAGTGTTTTCATTTAATGCATGCTCCTAAACCGCGCGCCCGCCTCGGCTACCTGAGAATAACATACTAAAAGTGTCAACACAAGGTTGGTGAGTTCACAAGTTATATAAGATAAATCGTTTAGCGTTTTGCGTAATCTCGTTACGGCGTTTCAGTGTTGCGTAACCACGTTACGGCGTTTAAGTGTTGCGTAACCACGTTACGGCGTTTAAGTGTTGCGTAACCACGTTACGGCGTTTAAGTGTTGCGTAACCACGTTACGGCGTTTAAGTGTTTTGCAATACCAGATAGTGTTACGTCAAATTATATATCGATAGGTAGCTAATCTATACAACAAGTATCGCTAAGTGGTTCGAGACCGAAGCTGACTGTTTATCAAGTGCCCGTCACCAGGTCAACCCAGACCATGGTAAGTTTTAGCCAAAATTACACCCACTCAACCTCCAGTTGAGCTTAGCGTCGGGTGGGGTTTGTCAAACCCAGTAGTACTACTCAACAGTGACTCGCTATTCCAAATATTAACCGGTTCGATGTGTGGGACTTCAAATGTTACGTTTGCCGCTTAGCCTTTACAAGTGATATATAATTTATAACAAAATCTTAAATATGCGTTTATCTCAGAAAATGCGTTTATCGGAGTATGTTATCTCCCCCAAGTGAAAAACGTTTGAAAACAGTTCAAAGAGCGGGGTAAGTGAAACTCACTGTTTGCGAAGAATATCCCGATATAGATCACCAAGTGATGCGCGTCATAGAAACTCTCTAGCGTTCTAAATAACAAAGAGATTTTCTAAGTATCGGTACGTTTAACGAGTCTCTAGACTCGGCACATAATACCTATGCACGTAACAGATTTCGTGTTTCGTTTGTGAATCGTGTGTGACTTAAACAAGTACAATTGTGATACGATACATGAGTGAGCAATTACTTTCGTGTCACGTACTAATAACATACTTTACTAGCAATTATCCCCGTAAGGGCATTTTGGTCAACAAACAAAAATTAACTAACCATTATTCCCCATAAGGGCAATTTGGTCAATTCATGGCAATCAATTAGCAACTATTCCCCGCAAGGGTATTTTGGTCAAAACATAACAAATATATAAAAACTATCATATTTCATGCATTTTTACACAACTCAGCAGTTAGTTTCATTATGACAGAATTTCTACTTGAAAGATTGTACTATTTCACCGATCATAACGTCTCAATTAATTCACCAAAAATCACCACAGAAGCATACATATCTTAGGTTTCCAGAACATATTTTATCTTATTTTTATTCCACATATTTTTCTTATAATGACCAAAACATTATAGCAAACTCATATCAGTCAGATTCATGCGCAACAGAATGTTATTTGCAATTCCCGTTAAACGAAAAATCCAATAAATACAAGACCACTTGGGTTTGGTTCCTAACTCAATGAGTCAACTTCCAGAAGTGGAACCAACCCAATTGGCCTCGTGGTTCATGAGATATAACATTTACAACTTAACCTAACAGCAGGTCTAACAGCTCAGCTTTGCACCACGTTTTTGTAAAATAATAAAAGTACACTTCTACTTGTCCAAAAATTACAAACTTATACTTCATGGAAACTAGACTCAACCTAGTTTACTGCAGTACCCACAATCTCAACCAATTTTCACGTTTACACTTCGTTACAGTCATTTAAACATCGTATACACATTCTGCCCAGATTCTGTTCACATCAAAACTTAACAATTTCACTAGCCATGGATCACAAATAAATCATATAACATGCTAGACACTAATACTACTATCCATGCATCTCAATTACACCATACATACAAGATTAGGGTTTGTGTTTTAACTCAAATCAAAGACAACAATGAATCATGCAACAACATCAATCTAGTTATCAATTCATTATCCAAATAACAACAATCCTATTAACCATATACATGAACAAAATCGGCTGCCTAGGGTTTGTACTTAACCCAATAAACATCAAAATTAAACAACAAGAAGGTAAAGGATGATCAATTATACCTTCCTAGCACCTAGTTCTTGGATTAATCACTTGATTTGATGTGTATATGTGTGTGTTCTTGTGGACGGCAGCCGTGGAGAACAAAGGGAGGGCCGATCAGGGTTTGTGGTGTGGGGGAAAAGAAAAGAAAATAAGTTAGGGTTTGTAGTTAAGGTTATATTTATAATTATACAAGTTACACTCTAGTCCCTCTACTTCCAAGTGTTACATCTCTAGCCTAACTAATTGGTTCTTGTTTCTTGTTTAACATTCCACATAACATAATCAAGTAACACACATATATCTAATACATAATTATCACATAATTATTGTTTTGACGTTTTTCGTTCATTTATCAATCGTTTGCGTCAACTCGTTTGCGTTTCGGTGCAAATCCCGAAAGACTACACATGTAGTAAGTGTTAAGCGTCATTTAAACCCTAGTTTAAATGTAATGAAGTGTGCGTTATAGATTTAACGATCTTAAAGTTTGAATTGACGGAGTTGAGTTAACGGAGTTAAACTGAAATTGACGATTGTCACATCATTCCCATGTTAAAGAATTTTCGTCCCGAAAATTTGAGTCAAGTCGTGATGAGAGTCTGAAAGAGTAAAAAAAAAATTTTCAGTTTGTCATATCATCCCCTAGTAGAAAGAAATTTCGTCCCAAAATTTAATTCATACCTCCGGTGATGTTTGACGGTTTGCCGAGTTTCGCGGTTTTCTGTGTTTGGTTAGCCCTTCAAAAAGGTGAGGATACTTTTTCATCATTTGATCCTCGCGTTCCCACGTGAACTCCGGTCCACGTCTTGAGTTCCAACGAACCTTAACGATTGGAATTTTGCTGTGTTTGAGCGTTTTGGTTTCCCAATCCAAAACCTCGACTGGTTCTTCAATGAAACGTAACTGTTCATCAATTTGTAGTTCCTCCAAAGGGACTACTAGGGATTCATCAGATAGGTATTTCTTCAAATTTGATACGTGGAATACATCGTGTACGCCACTGAGTTCTGTTGGTAGGTCCAGTCGGTACGCCACCGGACCAATGCGCTCAGTTATCCGGTACGGACCAACATACCGTGGGTTGAGTTTGTTTCGCTTTCCAAAGCGAACCACACCTTTCCAAGGTGAGACTTTGAGTAACACCCGATCGTTCACTTGAAATTCGAGAGGTTTTCGGCGCTTGTCGGCGTAACTCTTTTGGCGATCTCGTGCTGCTGCCATGCGATTTCGGATTTGAACAATCTTTTCCGAGGTTTCGAGTACCAGTTCCGGACCAGTGATTTGGCTGTCACCCACCTCTGCCCAGCAGAGTGGTGATCGACACTTCCGTCCGTACAGCGCTTCAAACGGCGCTGCCTTAATACTTGCGTGGTAGCTGTTATTATACGAAAACTCTACCAAGGGTAAGTGGGGTTCCCAACTTTTTCCGAAATCTAAAACGCATGCACGCAACATATCCTCCAGGGTCTGAATAGTCCGTTCACTTTGCCCATCCGTCTGAGGATGGTATGCTGTACTCATATCGAGACGGGTGCCCAGTGCGCTTTGCAGCGACTTCCAAAAGTGCGAGGTGAAACGAGAATCTCGATCGGAAATGATCGAGACAGGCACTCCGTGTCTAGACACCACTTCTTTCATGTATACGCGAGTCAGTCTTTCCATTTTGTCCGTTTCCTTAATTGCTAGGAAGCGTGCCGATTTAGTCAACCGGTCAACGATCACCCAGATGGTATCGCATCCCGTCGGTGTCTTAGGCAAACCCGTAATAAAGTCCATTGAGATGTGCTCCCATTTCCACATTGGGAGTTCCGGTTGTTGCAGTAGACCAGATGGTTTCTGGTATTCTATCTTGACTCTGGCACAAGTCAAGCATTTGCTCACGTAGGTGGCAATGTCGGCTTTCATGTTCGGCCACCAGTAAAGTGCCTTTAAATCATGATACATTTTATCTGAGCCAGGGTGGATAGAATATCGGGACTTATGAGCTTCGTCCATCACTAGAGTTCTCAACTCTCCGTATCGTGGAACCCAAATCCGGTTCTCAAAATATCGGACCCCGTCCGATCTGGTTTCAAGTTGCTTGTTCATGCCCCGCATGAGTTCCGATGGGAGATTTTCATCTTTCAAAGCTTCAAGTTGCGCATCGCGAATCTGATCGGGTAAGCTGGCATGAATCGTGAGTTGCAATCTCTCACCCGTCTGGGTTTATCTGTTTCTTTTCTGCTGAGGGCGTCGGCCACCACATTGGCCTTTCCAGGGTGGTACTTGATGGCACAATCGTAATCTTTAAGCAACTCGACCCAACGACGCTGTCGCATGTTCAGCTCCTTCTGATCGTAGATATGTTGGAGACTCTTGTGGTCGGTGTAAATGGTAAACTTGGTACCGTACAAGTAATGCCTCCATATCTTAAGAGCAAACACCACAGCTCCGAGTTCCAAATCATGGGTCGTGTAGTTCTTCTCGTGAATCCGTAGTTGTCGAGAGGCGTAGGCTATAACCTTCTCGAGTTGCATCAGCACACAACCGAGACCTTGTATAGATGCGTCACAGTGTACCTCAAAATTTTCCGTTCCCTCGGGGAGGGCTAAAATAGGGGCGCTACAAAGCTTGGTTTTCAACAGTTGAAAAGCGGATTCTTGCGCGTCACCCCAGTTGTACTTAGTGCCCTTGTGGGTCATAGCGGTGAGGGGTTGAGCAATTTTTGAAAATCCCTCGATGAAACGCCGGTAGTAGCCAGCCAGTCCTAGGAATTGTCGCACCTCAGTCGGAGTCTTAGGTGCTTCCCAGTTTTTGATGGCCTCTACCTTACCGGGATCGACATGGATACCATTCTCGTTGATCACATGTCCTAAAAAGTGAACCTCGCGAAGCCAAAATTCACATTTCGAGAGTTTAGCATACAGTTGTTCCTTCTTCAATAGTTCCAGAATTACCCTTAGGTGCTCTTCGTGGTCAGTCTCGTTCTTGGAGTAGACGAGAATATCATCGATGAAAACAATCACGAACTTGTCGAGGTACGCCTTGCATACTCGATTCATGAGATCCATAAATACGGCTGGCGCGTTGGTTAGGCCAAAAGGCATAACCGAAAACTCGTAGTGACCATACCGTGTTCTGAAAGCCGTCTTTGAGATATCTTCTTCGCGCACTCTCAGCTGGTGGTAACCGGATCGTAGATCAATCTTCGAGTAGTAACTCGATCCTTGAAGCTGGTCAAACAAATCATCAATTCGGGGTAAAGGATAACGGTTCTTGACCGTCACCTTGTTCAACTCCCGGTAGTCGATGCACATTCGGAAAGTCCCGTCTTTCTTTCGGACAAACAAGACAGGGGCTCCCCATGGCGATGAGCTAGGTCGGATAAAACCCTTATCCAACAAATCTTGCAACTGAGTGGACAACTCCTGAAGTTCCGCCGGTGCGAGCCGATACGGGGCTCGTGCTATGGGTGCTGCACCGGGTGTCAACTCGATTTGGAATTCGACTTGACGAATAGGAGGGAGTCCGGGCAAATCCTCTGGGAAAACTTCCGGAAAGTCTCGCACAACCGGTATGTCTTCAATTCGTTTCTCCTCCGCGGGTTTCTCAACAATCTGCGCCAAAATTGCCGGATGACCCTTTCGTAGATACTTCTGTGCCTTCATAAGGGTAATGACGCTGGTGGTCATGCCGCTTCTCTCGCCTCGGACCGAAATGATCTCGCCGGAAGGGGTGGTAATATGGACTATCTTATCATGGCATATAATCTCCGCTCGGTTCTCGGATAACCAGTCCATGCCGACAACGACATCGAAACTACTAAGCGTAAAAGGAATAAGGTCGATGTCAAAGACATGACCTGACAGTTTCAACTTACATCCCGCAAGTATATGAGTTGTTACTACAGTTTTACCGTTAGCTAATTCGACAGGAAACTTAGCGTCTAACGGGGTTGGAGTAAGGTCTAAAAGTTGGCTAAAGGCTTTCGACACAAAACTCCTATCAGCTCCAGTGTCAAATAAAACAGAAGCAAAACAATCGTTTACAGGGAACTTACCAGACACCACATGCGGATCATTGCGGGCTTGACCCGATCCAATCACAAACGCTCTTCCTTTGCCATTGCCTCCACCATTACTGCCACTTCCATTACCCCCGTTATTGTCATTCTGTTTCAGCTTGGGGCAATCCTTCCGGAAATGACCTTCCTGCCCACATTCAAAGCATCCCTTAGTTGTCATCGGTGGCTTAGGAGCACCCTTTGCCGCAAGGTCTCCTCTACATTCTTTCGCTTGGTGACCTATCTTTCCGCATCTTTGACACTTGACACGGTCACACTGGCCAACATGATGAAAGTTGCACCTGTTGCACTTTGGATATTTCCCAGCATATCCGCTCGAAACCTGCCCGCTACCGTTGTGGTTGGTGTTGTTGTTGTGATTCTGAGTGTTAAAGCTCCGAGTAAATTTGGGCTTACGGTAGTTGTGTTGCGGTGGGAGGTTCGAGGATGAAGATCTGGTGTTGTCAAACTTTCTCTTCCCGCTGTTCGGGTTGCTGTTGCTGTTACTGTTGCTGACGTGGTCATTACTCGGGTTGTCACGGGCTTTAGTGGTCGAACCCCTAGGTGGTAACGCACCTTGGGTCACAGCCTGATCCGTCAGTTTGTGAGCTAAACGGATCGCTTGTTGGATCGTGGCTGGTCTGGAAGACGTCACCATGCCCTGAATTTGCGGTGCTAAACCATCAATGTACATTTCTATCCTCTTGCTCGGCGGATCCACCATCCGCGGACACATCACAGCCAACTCGTGCGAACGAGTAGTGTAGGCTTCGATTTCCGAACCCACTATCTTCAACGACCAAAATTCTGACTCCAACTTCGACATCTCCTCTCTCGGACAGTACTCCTCTCGCATCATGTTCTTGAACTCCTCCCAGTTCATCGCGTTAGCCAGTTCCAATCCAAGAATTTGCACATCTGCACATCGTATGGGGACACCTCTGAGTGTGCCTCTGGCTCAGCCGGTTCTTCCTCCGGTTCCTCTTCGGGTTCCTCCTCGGGATCTTCCTCGGGATCTTCTTCAGGCTCCTCTTCGGGATCTTCTTCAGGTTCGGCCTCAGGCTCCGAATCAGGCTCGGCTGCGTTCTGAGCAAGTTGCATTTGTAAGACATCGCAACGCTCTAACGCTATCTCAGTTCGGGTCCTTGCTTCTTGGAGTTGCTCTTGTAAGTCTATCATCTCGGCTTGCATCTTCATCATAACCTTCATCTGTTGATCACTGGCCTCTTGCATTTCTTTCATTGCCGCTGCCATGCGGGCAATCTCCTCCTTAGTCTCGGTTCCGTCTTTAAACAGTCTGGAAACGTTCTCTCTCGTGTAGCGCATGTAACCCACATCACGCTCCAAACAAGAAACGACAGCTGCGAGAACTCGCTCTACAGGTTCGGTTATGGGTGGTAGGGTGTTGGGATAAGCAGGGTGGTTCGGGTGAGGTAACGGGGAAACTTGTTCGCGATAGACCATACGTCTGATCATGTTAGGGTACCAATCCCAGCTAACGTCGTTTTCGTAAATGCCTCCGGATAGGCAGTACCTCTTCGGTGCGGGAGCTTCGAGTTCCGGGACTACGCGGGGTGGCGAGGCGGTAGGTAACTGAGGTTCCTTCCCGTGAGCATGCGTCATCGAATCGGATGATGATGAGGGTGGCGTCGACATTCCTACAGGTAAGCCGTGTATGCGCGCGTATGAGTGAAAGAGATAAAGAGATAAGATTACCAGACTACACAAACCTATGCAGTGCGTATCATTATAACTAATGGGTCGTCGCGGTTATAGTCTAGTATGCATGCAGCTTCTAGTTCGCTATAACCAATGGCTCTTATACCAATCTGTCACACCCTCAAAATCCACTAACGGAGTTTTACCGTCAGAGGGTGTGAACTGGCAGGATCGGAATCATCAGTTATAATCAAACCATAAAAACGTTTAAATGCAATTAATTGCGGAAGCGTAAAAACCTTAATTCAAAAGCTGCGTCACGCAGGACGACTTAAAACCAAAGATAACTGTTAAAAATAAGTTTGCAGAATAAAAGTGTTTTCATTTAATGCATGCTCCTAAACCGCGCGCCCGCCTCGGCTACCTGAGAATAACATACTAAAAGTGTCAACACAAGGTTGGTGAGTTCACAAGTTATATAAGATAAATCGTTTAGCGTTTTGCGTAACCTCGTTACGGCGTTTCAGTGTTGCGTAACCACGTTACGGCGTTTAAGTGTTGCGTAACCACGTTACGGCGTTTAAGTGTTGCGTAACCACGTTACGGCGTTTAAGTGTTGCGTAACCACGTTACGGCGTTTAAGTGTTTTGCATTACCAGATAGTGTTACGTCAAATTATATATCGATAGGTAGCTAATCTATACAACTAGTATCGCTAAGTGGTTCGAGACCGAAGCTGACTGTTTATCAAGTGCCCGTCACCAGGTCAACCCAGACCATGGTAAGTGTTAGCCAAAATTACACCCACTCAACCTCCAGTTGAGCTTAGCGTCGGGTGGGGTTTGTCAAACCCAGTAGTACTACTCAACAGTGACTCGCTATTCCAAATATTAACCGGTTCGATGTGTGGGACTTCAAATGTTACGTTTGCCGCTTAGCCTTTACAAGTGATATATAATTTATAACAAAATCTTAAATATGCGTTTATCTCAGAAAATGCGTTTATCGGAGTATGTTATCTCCCCCAAGTGAAAAACGTTTGAAAACAGTTCAAAGAGCGGGGTAAGTGAAACTCACTGTTTGCGAAGAATATCCCGATATAGATCACCAAGTGATGCGCGTCGTAGAAACTCTCTAGCGTTCTAAATAACAAAGAGATTTTCTAAGTATCGGTACGTTTAACGAGTCTCTAGACTCGGCACATAATACCTATGCACGTAACAGATTTCGTGTTTCGTTTGTGAATCGTGTGTGACTTAAACAAGTACAATTGTGATACGATACATGAGTGAGCAATTACTTTCGTGTCACGTACTAATAACATACTTTACTAGCAATTATCCCCGTAAGGGCATTTTGGTCAACAAACAAAAATTAACTAACCATTATTCCCCATAAGGGCAATTTGGTCAATTCATGGCAATCAATTAGCAACTATTCCCCGCAAGGGTATTTTGGTCAAAACATAACAAATATATAAAAACTATCATATTTCATGCATTTTTACACAACTCAGCAGTTAGTTTCATTATGACAGAATTTCTACTTGAAAGATTGTACTATTTCACCGATCATAACGTCTCAATTAATTCACCAAAAATCACCACAAAAGCATACATATCTTAGGTTTCCAGAACATATTTTATCTTATTTTTATTCCACATATTTTTCTTATAATGACCTAAACATTACAGCAAACTCATATCAGTCAGATTCATGCGCAACAGAATGTTATTTGCAATTCCCGTTAAACGAAAAATCCAATAAATGCAAAGACCACTTGGGTTTGGTTCCTAACTCAATGAGTCAACTTCCAGAAGTGGAACCAACCCAATTGGCCTCGTGGTTCATGAGATATAACATTTACAACTTAACATAACAGCAGGTCTAACAGCTCAGCTTTGCACCACGTTTTTGTAAAATAATAAAAGTACACTTCTACTTGTCCAAAAATTACAAACTTATACTTCATGGAAACTAGACTCAACCTAGTTTACTGCAGTGCCCACAATCTCAACCAATTTTCAAGTTTACACTTCGTTACAGTCATTTAAACATCGTATACACATTCTGCCCAGATTCTGTTCACATCAAAACTTAACAATTTCACTAGCCATGGATCACAAATAAATCATATAACATGCTAGACACTAATAATACTATCCATGCATCTCAATTACACCATACATACAAGATTAGGGTTTGTGTTTTAACTCAAATCAAAGACAACAATGAATCATGCAACAACATCAATCTAGTTATCAATTCATTATCCAAATAACAACAATCATATTAACCATATACATGAACAAAATCGGCTGCCTAGGGTTTGTACTTAACCCATTAAACATCAAAATTAAACAACAAGAAGGTAAAGGATGATCAATTATACCTTCCTAGCACCTAGTTCTTGGATTAATCACTTGATTTGATGTGTATATGTGTGTGTTCTTGTGGACGGCAGCCGTGGAGAACAAAGGGAGGGCCGATCAGGGTTTGTGGTGTGGGGGAAAAGAAAAGAAAATAAGTTAGGGTTTGTAGTTAAGGTTATATTTATAATTATACAAGTTACACTCTAGTCCCTCTACTTCCAAGTGTTACATCTCTAGCCTAACTAATTGGTTCTTGTTTCTTGTTTAACATTCCACATAACATAATCAAGTAACACACATATATCTAACACATAATTATCACATAATTATTGTTTTGACGTTTTTCGTTCATTTATCAATCGTTTGCGTCAACTCGTTTGCGTTTCGGTGCAAATCCCGAAAGACTACACATGTAGTAAGTGTTAAGCGTCATTTAAACCCTAGTTTAAATGTAATGAAGTGTGCGTTATAGATTTAACGATCTTAAAGTTTGAATTGACGGAGTTGAGTTAACGGAGTTAACCTGAAATTGACGATTGTCACATCATTCCCATGTTAAAGAATTTTCGTCCCGAAAATTTGAGTCAAGTCGTGAAGAGAGTCTGAAAGAGTAAAAAAAAAATTTTCAGTTTGTCATATCATCCCCTAGTAGAAAGAAATTTCGTCCCAAAATTTAATTCATACCTCCGGTGATGTTTGACGGTTTGCCGAGTTTCGCGGTTTTCTGTGTTTGGTTAGCCCTTCAAAAAGGTGAGGATACTTTTTCATCATTTGATCCTCGCGTTCCCACGTGAACTCCGGTCCACGTCTCGAGTTCCAACGAACCTTAACGATTGGAATTTTGCTGTGTTTGAGCGTTTTGGTTTCCCAATCCAAAACCTCGACTGGTTCTTCAATGAAACGTAACTGTTCATCAATTTGTAGTTCCTCCAAAGGGACTACTTGGGATTCATCAGATAGGCATTTCTTCAAATTTGATAAGTGGAATACATCGTGTACGCCACTGAGTTCTGTTGGTAGGTCCAGTCGGTACGCCACCGGACCAATGCGCTCAGTTATCCGGTACGGACCAACATACCGTGGGTTGAGTTTGTTTCGCTTTCCAAAGCGAACCACACCTTTCCAAGGTGAGACTTTGAGTAACACCCGATCGTTCACTTGAAATTCGAGAGGTTTTCGGCGCTTGTCGGCGTAACTCTTTTGGCGATCTCGTGCCGCTGCCATGCGATTTCGGATTTGAACAATCTTTTCCGAGGTTTCGAGTACCAGTTCCGGACCAGTGATTTGGCTGTCACCCACCTCTGCCCAGCAGAGTGGTGATCGACACTTCTGTCCGTACAGCGCTTCAAACGGCGCTGCCTTAATACTTGCGTGGTAGCTGTTATTATACGAAAACTCTACCAAGGGTAAGTGGGGTTCCCAACTTTTTCCGAAATCTAAAACGCATGCACGCAACATATCCTCCAGGGTCTGAATAGTCCGTTCACTTTGCCCATCCGTCTGAGGATGGTATGTTGTACTCATATCGAGACGGGTGCCCAGTGCGCTTTGCAGCGACTTCCAAAAGTGCGAGGTGAAACGAGAATCTCGATCGGAAATGATCGAGACAGGCACTCCGTGTCTAGACACCACTTCTTTCATGTATACGCGAGTCAGTCTTTCCATTTTGTCCGTTTCCTTAATTGCTAGGAAGCGTGCCGATTTAGTCAACCGGTCAACGATCACCCAGATGGTATCGCATCCCGTCGGTGTCTTAGGCAAACCCGTAATAAAGTCCATTGAGATGTGCTCCCATTTCCACATTGGGAGTTCCGGTTGTTGCAGTAGACCAGATGGTTTCTGGTATTCTATCTTGACTCTGGCACAAGTCAAGCATTTGCTCACGTAGGTGGCAATGTCGGCTTTCATGTTCGGCCACCAGTAAAGTGCCTTTAAATCATGATACATTTTATCTGAGCCAGGGTGGATAGAATATTGGGACTTATGAGCTTCGTCCATCACTAGAGTTCTCAACTCTCCGTATCGTGGAACCCAAATCCGGTTCTCAAAATATCGGACCCCGTCCGATCTGGTTTCAAGTTGCTTGTTCATGCCCCGCATGAGTTCCGATGGGAGATTTTCATCTTTCAAAGCTTCAAGTTGCGCATCGCGAATCTGATCGGGTAAGCTGGCATGAATCGTGAGTTGCAATGCTCTCACCCGTCTGGGTTTATCTGTTTCTTTTCTGCTGAGGGCGTCGGCCACCACATTGGCCTTGCCAGGGTGGTACTTGATGGCACAATCGTAATCTTTAAGCAACTCGACCCAACGACGCTGTCGCATGTTCAGCTCCTTCTGATCGTAGATATGTTGGAGACTCTTGTGGTCGGTGTAAATGGTAAACTTGGTACCGTACAAGTAATGCCTCCATATCTTAAGAGCAAACACCACAGCTCCGAGTTCCAAATCATGGGTCGTGTAGTTCTTCTCGTGAATCCGTAGTTGTCGAGAGGCGTAGGCTATAACCTTCTCGAGTTGCATCAGCACACAACCGAGACCTTGTATAGATGCGTCACAGTGTACCTCAAAATTTTCCGTTCCCTCGGGGAGGGCTAAAATAGGGGCGCTACAAAGCTTGGTTTTCAACAGTTGAAAAGCGGATTCTTGCGCGTCACCCCAGTTGTACTTAGTGCCCTTGTGGGTCATAGCGGTGAGGGGTTGAGCAATTTTTGAAAATCCCTCGATGAAACGCCGGTAGTAGCCGGCCAGTCCTAGGAATTGTCGCACCTCAGTCGGAGTCTTAGGTGCTTCCCAGTTTTTGATGGCCTCTACCTTACCGGGATCGACATGGATACCATTCTCGTTGATCACATGTCCTAAAAAGTGAACCTCGCGAAGCCAAAATTCACATTTCGAGAGTTTAGCATACAGTTGTTCCTTCTTCAATAGTTCCAGAATTACCCTTAGGTGCTCTTCGTGGTCAGTCTCGTTCTTGGAGTAGACGAGAATATCATCGATGAAAACAATCACGAACTTGTCGAGGTACGCCTTGCATACTCGATTCATGAGATCCATAAATACGGCTGGCGCGTTGGTTAGGCCAAAAGGCATAACCGAAAACTCGTAGTGACCATACCGTGTTCTGAAAGCCGTCTTTGAGATATCTTCTTCGCGCACTCTCAGCTGGTGGTAACCGGATCGTAGATCAATCTTCTAGTAGTAACTCGATCCTTGAAGCTAGTCAAACAAATCATCAATTCGGGGTAAAGGATAACGGTTCTTGACCGTCACCTTGTTCAACTCCCGGTAGTCGATGCACATTCGGAAAGTCCCGTCTTTCTTTCGGACAAACAAGACAGGGGCTCCCCATGGCGATGAGCTAGGTCGGATAAAACCCTTATCCAACAAATCTTGCAACTGAGTGGACAACTCCTGAAGTTCCGCCGGTGCGAGCCGATACGGGGCTCGTGCTATGGGTGCTGCACCGGGTGTCAACTCGATTTGGAATTCGACTTAACGAATAGGAGGGAGTCCGGGCAAATCCTCTGGGAAAACTTCCGGAAAGTCTCGCACAACCGGTATGTCTTCAATTCGTTTCTCCTCCGCGGGTTTCTCAACAATCTGCGCCAAAATTGCCGGATGACCCTTTCGTAGATACTTCTGTGCCTTCATAAGGGTAATGACGCTGGTGGTCATGCCGCTTCTCTCGCCTCGGACCGAAATGATCTCGCCGGAAGGGGTGGTAATATGGACTATCTTATCATGGCATATAATCTCCGCTCGGTTCTCGGATAACCAGTCCATGCCGACAACGACATCGAAACTACTAAGCGTAAAAGGAATAAGGTCGATGTCAAAGACATGACCTGACAGTTTCAACTTACATCCCGCAAGTATATGAGTTGTTACTACAGTTTTACCGTTAGCTAATTCGACAGGAAACTTAGCGTCTAACGGGGTTGGAGTAAGGTCTAAAAGTTGGCTAAAGGCTTTCGACACAAAACTCCTATCAGCTCCAGTGTCAAATAAAACAGAAGCAAAACAATCGTTTACAGGGAACTTACCAGACACCACATGCGGATCATTGCGGGCTTGACCCGATCCAATCACAAACGCTCTTCCTTTGCCATTGCCTCCACCATTACTGCCACTTCCATTACCCCCGTTATTGTCATTCTGTTTCAGCTTGGGGCAATCCTTCCGGAAATGACCTTCCTGCCCACATTCAAAGCATCCCTTAGTTGTCATCGGTGGCTTAGGAGCACCCTTTGCCGCAAGGTCTCCTCTACATTCTTTCGCTTGGTGACCTATCTTTCCGCATCTTTGACACTTGACACGGTCACACTGGCCAACATGATGAAAGTTGCACCTGTTGCACTTTGGATATTTCCCAGCATATCCGCTCGAAACCTGCCCGCTACCGTTGTGGTTGGTGTTGTTGTTGTGATTCTGAGTGTCAAAGCTCCGAGTAAATTTGGGCTTACGGTAGTTGTGTTGCGGTGGGAGGTTCGAGGATGAAGATCTGGTGTTGTCAAACTTTCTCTTCCCGCTGTTCGGGTTGCTGTTGCTGTTACTGTTGCTGACGTGGTCATTACTCGGGTTGTCACGGGCTTTAGTGGTCGAACCCCTAGGTGGTAACGCACCTTGGGTCACAGCCTGATCCGTCAGTTTGTGAGCTAAACGGATCGCTTGTTGGATCGTGGCTGGTCTGGAAGACGTCACCATGCCCTGAATTTGCGGTGCTAAACCATCAATGTACATTTCTATCCTCTTGCTCGGCGGATCCACCATCCGCGGACACATCACAGCCAACTCGTGCGAACGAGTAGTGTAGGCTTCGATTTCCGAACCCACTATCTTCAACGACCAAAATTCTGACTCCAACTTCGACATCTCCTCTCTCGGACAGTACTCCTCTCGCATCATGTTCTTGAACTCCTCCCAGTTCATCGCGTTAGCCAGTTCCAATCCAAGAATTTGCACATCTGCACATCGTCTGGGGACACCTCTGAGTGTGCCTCTGGCTCAGCCGGTTCTTCCTCCGGTTCCTCTTCGGGTTCCTCCTCGGGATCTTCCTCGGGATCTTCTTCAGGCTCCTCTTCGGGATCTTCTTCAGGTTCGGCCTCAGGCTCCGAATCAGGCTCGGCTGCGTTCTGAGCAAGTTGCATTTGTAAGACATCGCAACGCTCTAACGCTATCTCAGTTCGGGTCCTTGCTTCTTGGAGTTGCTCTTGTAAGTCTATCATCTCGGCTTGCATCTTCATCATAACCTTCATCTGTTGATCACTGGCCTCTTGCATTTCTTTCATTGCCGCTGCCATGCGGGCAATCTCCTCCTTTGTCTCAGTTCCGTCTTTAAACAGTCTGGAAACGTTCTCTCTCGTGCAGCGCATGTAACCCACATCACGCTCCAAACAAGAAACGACAGCTGCGAGAACTCGCTCTACAGGTTCGGTTATGGGTGGTAGGGTGTTGGGATAAGCAGGGTGGTTCGGGTGAGGTAACGGGGAAACTTGTTCGCGATAGACCATACGTCTGATCATGTTAGGGTACCAATCCCAGCTAACGTCGTTTTCGTAAATGCCTCCGGATAGGCAGTACCTCTTCGGTGCGGGAGCTTCGAGTTCCGGGACTACGCGGGGTGGCGAGGCGGTAGGTAACTGAGGTTCCTTCCCGTGAGCATGCGTCATCGAATCGGATGATGATGAGGGTAGCGTCGACATTCCTACAGGTAAGCCGTGTATGCGCGCGTATGAGTGAAAGAGATAAAGAGATAAGATTACCAGACTACACAAACCTATGCAGTGCGTATCATTATAACTAATGGGTCGTCGCGGTTATAGTCTAGTATGCATGCAGCTTCTAGTTCGCTATAACCAATGGCTCTTATACCAATCTGTCACACCCTCAAAATCCACTAACGGAGTTTTACCGTCAGAGGGTGTGAACTGGCAGGATCGGAATCATCAGTTATAATCAAACCATAAAAACGTTTAAATGCAATTAATTGCGGAAGCGTAAAAACCTTAATTCAAAAGCTGCGTCACGCAGGACGACTTAAAACCAAAGATAACTGTTAAAAATAAGTTTGCAGAATAAAAGTGTTTTCATTTAATGCATGCTCCTAAACCGCGCGCCCGCCTCGGCTACCTGAGAATAACATACTAAAAGTGTCAACACAAGGTTGGTGAGTTCACAAGTTATATAAGATAAATCGTTTAGCGTTTTGCGTAACCTCGTTACGGCGTTTCAGTGTTGCGTAACCACGTTACGGCGTTTAAGTGTTGCGTAACCACGTTACGGCGTTTAAGTGTTGCGTAACCACGTTACGGCGTTTAAGTGTTGCGTAACCACGTTACGGCGTTTAAGTGTTTTGCATTACCAGATAGTGTTACGTCAAATTATATATCGATAGGTAGCTAATCTATACAACAAGTATCGCTAAGTGGTTCGAGACCGAAGCTGACTGTTTATCAAGTGCCTGTCACCAGGTCAACCCAGACCATGGTAAGTGTTAGCCAAAATTACACCCACTCAACCTCCAGTTGAGCTTAGCGTCGGGTGGGGTTTGTCAAACCCAGTAGTACTACTCAACAGTGACTCGCTATTCCAAATATTAACCGGTTCGATGTGTGGGACTTCAAATGTTACGTTTGCCGCTTAGCCTTTACAAGTGATATATAATTTATAACAAAATCTTAAATATGCGTTTATCTCAGAAAATGCGTTTATCGGAGTATGTTATCTCCCCCAAGTGAAAAACGTTTGAAAACAGTTCAAAGAGCGGGGTAAGTGAAACTCACTGTTTGCGAAGAATATCCCGATATAGATCACCAAGTGATGCGCGTCGTAGAAACTCTCTAGCGTTCTAAATAACAAAGAGATTTTCTAAGTATCGGTACGTTTAACGAGTCTCTAGACTCGGCACATAATACCTATGCACGTAACAGATTTCGTGTTTCGTTTGTGAATCGTGTGTGACTTAAACAAGTACAATTGTGATACGATACATGAGTGAGCAATTACTTTCGTGTCACGTACTAATAACATACTTTACTAGCAATTATCCCCGTAAGGGCATTTTGGTCAACAAACAAAAATTAACTAACCATTATTCCCCATAAGGGCAATTTGGTCAATTCATGGCAATCAATTAGCAACTATTCCCCGCAAGGGTATTTTGGTCAAAACATAACAAATATATAAAAACTATCATATTTCATGCATTTTTACACAACTCAGCAGTTAGTTTCATTATGACAGAATTTCTACTTGAAAGATTGTACTATTTCACCGATCATAACGTCTCAATTAATTCACCAAAAATCACCACAGAAGCATACATATCTTAGGTTTCCAGAACATATTTTATCTTATTTTTATTCCACATATTTTTCTTATAATGACCAAAACATTACAGCAAACTCATATCAGTCAGATTCATGCGCAACAGAATGTTATTTGCAATTCCCGTTAAACGAAAAATCCAATAAATGCAAGACCACTTGGGTTTGGTTCCTAACTCAATGAGTCAACTTCCAGAAGTGGAACCAACCCAATTGGCCTCGTGGTTCATGAGATATAACATTTACAACTTAACATAACAGCAGGTCTAACAGCTCAGCTTTGCACCACGTTTTTGTAAAATAATAAAAGTACACTTCTACTTGTCCAAAAATTACAAACTTATACTTCATGGAAACTAGACGCAACCTAGTTTACTGCAGTATCCACAATCTCAACCAATTTTCACGTTTACACTTCGTTACAGTCATTTAAACATCGTATACACATTCTGCCCAGATTCTGTTCACATCAAAACTTAACAATTTCACTAGCCATGGATCACAAATAAATCATATAACATGCTAGACACTAATACTACTATCCATGCATCTCAATTACACCATACATACAAGATTAGGGTTTGTGTTTTAACTCAAATCAAAGACAACAATGAATCATGCAACAACATCAATCTAGTTATCAATTCATTATCCAAATAACAACAATCATATTAACCATATACATGAACAAAATCGACTGCCTAGGGTTTGTACTTAACCCATTAAACATCAAAATTAAACAACAAGAAGGTAAAGGATGATCAATTATACCTTCCTAGCACCTAGTTCTTGGATTAATCACTTGATTTGATGTGTATATGTGTGTGTTCTTGTGGACGGCAGCCGTGGAGAACAAAGGGAGGGCCGATCGGGGTTTGTGGTGTGGGGGAAAAGAAAAGAAAATAAGTTAGGGTTTGTAGTTAAGGTTATATTTATAATTATACAAGTTACACTCTAGTCCCTCTACTTCCAAGTGTTACATCTCTAGCCTAACTAATTGGTTCTTGTTTCTTGTTTAACATTCCACATAACATAATCAAGTAACACACATATATCTAATACATAATTATCACATAATTATTGTTTTGACGTTTTTCGTTCATTTATCAATCGTTTGCGTCAACTTGTTTGCGTTTCGGTGCAAATCCCGAAAGGACTACACATGTAGTAAGTGTTAAGCGTCATTTAAACCCTAGTTTAAATGTAATGAAGTGTGCGTTATAGATTTAACGATCTTAAAGTTTGAATTAACGGAGTTGAGTTAACGGAGTTAACCTGAAATTGACGATTGTCACATAAACCAACACAAATTGTTGAATTTGACTTTCAAACGAAAACAACTTTATCCAAAAACTAATAAAACAAATAAACTTAAACTTATTCTCCAAGTAAGCATAAATACCCCTTGGACTTTTATGATCTTCTCCTTCCACCCCTCGAGATCAGACCGTACCTCAATATTGCTCGTTTTTTAACAATATATACAAGTTTGTATAACTATTAACTTTTATGTAAACAATGTTACTCTCTAATATTTTGTTTATGAAAATTTATGGTTGTGTATTTAATATCCTAGTTTGAATAAGTTAAGAATCTAAAGTTGTTAAACCTTTTACACATACATTAACGCACAGGTAACTGGCGAGACCAAAACCCTGGTCTCTTGTCACTGAAAACAAACAGATGCCGCTGCGTGATATCTTTCCTGCTATCCGCTGCTACAGGTTTCAATTTTTTATTGCTTTTTACAATTCATATGGCTGTGTCAATCGAAACTATTAGGGACTTAGGGTTTGAACTTATTCTGTTGATTGTATTAAAAATAACTTATATAAGTTGACCCAATTGTCTAGAAATGTGTTCCTTTTTGCATTTTAGCATTTCTGCTGCTATTGTCTTGAAATGTATCCAAATCACGATCGTTATGGACCTGCCTTCAACGTTCACTCTTTTTTAAGGAGTTTGCTGCTGTTTCAGTTTCGGTTTCTGCATATATCCCAACAGTTGGAATCAATTTCTTGAGCATTGATTTGCTGTCAATGGCATTTCATGAGAAGCTTATTGACATGCACAACCGCAATCTTCAACTCGGGATCATATCGCTTTACTTAGTTAGCAGGGTATTGGTGGGCCCTTTGAGATTTCCCTAACGGATTCTCTTGGTCAACAGGAAAAGCTTGAGATCGTTGTGTATGTTAGATTAGGTCTTTTTAATAAGTTGTATAAAATCTGAATTTTGCATTTTGAACTTTTGGTGGGCCTGTAAACGAACAAGAACGGAGCATGCTCATTTTAGTTTATTTAACTTCAACCAAACAGGGTTTTTTTTTGGTTCGTTTTCGTTAAAAAAATGAATGTGTTTGTGTATGTTTGTTAACAGTATGTTGTATAAACGAATGGTTCAATAACATTAACGAATGAACATAACGAGCTAAAATGAATTAAAAGTAATGCAAACATCAATGTGATGGGCCTAAAACGTTATTAAAACTAGGCTACATTGTAATGGGCCTAAGTATTTAATTGAATACATCGATGACGGTAAACGAACAAACGCAAACTAACAAACATAAATAAACGTAAAAGAACGCACACAGATAAGCGAACAAATATAAATAAACGAACGCTCACAAACATAAATGAACGAGTGAGATATGTGTTCATGTTCATTTGTTCAAGTGATTGTACAAAAAATTCCGTTCGTGTTCGTTCGATGAATATTCTGTTCACGGACACAAACAAAGCTCCCATTAAACGGTTCATTGAACATTCGGTTCATTTACATGTCTACTTTTGGAGAACAATTTCTGTGGTTGGTTTGAGTAGTGTGACTATTAATTAACCGCTAACATTGAGTTTGTCTTTCATTTGTGACTTGTACATTTATCGTACTCCATTCACTACATCATTCGTTTCACCCTTTTGCAATAGATTAAAAAGGAAATTTTTTTTTGGCCATATTGCCCAACCAAACTCGTATTATTAATGATCGGTTCTGACCTGTTCTTCAAAGTTTACCTTAATAGGGTTTGTTATAGCAGATGATTATGTGCCTGTATTAATGTTTTATAATCTTAACTTTGCAGGAACATTGTATAGTTTTGATGATTTCTCAGCCTGTGTTTCATGACAACTACCAGACATTTTGGTAAGGGTATCTCAAATGGCACTATTTACCCGATCCGCCATCCTAAACAACCACTTTTACATTCGTTTTTATGGGCAACCCGTTCGCACATTTGTCGACGCTCGAGTCAAATGGGTCCGAGACCCATACCTCGACTTCGCAGTCGAAAAAGAAAAAAACCTAAAACAAATCATTTCACTCAAAAACTTAATCATTTCACAACCCTCTAAAACCATCCCCCCTTTCAACCATATCCGCTTACAAAACCACTTTTAACCTTCCGACCACCGCTCTTAATTTCTTCCAAAAATACCCTTCCGTGTTTCAAATCTTTCAACCATCAAAACCATCATCCCTCCCTCACGTCAAACTCACCCTGCAAGCGATCACCATTCACAACGACGAATCCAAGATTCTTTACTCGACCAGTTACAAAAAAGATGTAGCCGAGCGATTAACAAAATTATTAATGCTCACACGTCTGGGAAAACTTCCCTTAAAACATTATTGGTTTATTACTCTTCGACCTCGGTTTGCCACATGATTTTATCCTCACATTACTTCCCGACTTCCCTGATTATTTTCAGATCTGTAACATGAATTCAAACATGTTTGGTTTAGAGCTGGTGATGTGGCGAGACAATCTTGCAGCCTCGGATCTGCAGAAAAACAGTGCGGGTAAAAAGGGAATTCCGATTAAGTTTCCGATTAATTTACCAAAAGGTTTTGATTTGGAAAAGAAAGTGAGAATCTGGATGCATGAATGGCAGAATCTGCCTTACATATCACCGTATGAAGATGGATTCTTCTTATCACCAAATACTGATCAAGCCGAGAAGTATACAGTGGCGGTTTTGCATGAATTAATGCATCTTTTTATATCAAAAAAGACTGAAAAGGAGAATTTGTTGATGTTAGGGGATTATTTGGGGTTCGGGCCTCGGTTTAAACGGGCTTTGGTGCATCATCCCGGGATCTTTTATGTTTCGAATAAGATTCGGACACAAACTGTGATCTTGAGGGAGAGTTTTAAGAAGGATATGTTAGTCGAAAGGGGTTTGTTGATGGGGATTCGGTATCGGTATCTTCACCTTATGAATCAGAAAGTGAAATCGAAGAGGTTAACGGCGTTAATAAGCGAGTGGGTGGTTATGCTAAAGGAGGTTAATGATTAGAGGTCAAAATAGGCCGGTTATACAGGTTGGATAACGGGTCAAAATGGAAACTTTGAAGCTGAGTGGGGTGGGGCGGGTCAGGTTATTGTTTATTGCTGTGAGTGTGGATTACTATTCCCATTTTCTGAAAAAGGTTTCAACACTTTTTTTTTTAAATGTGCCATTGTCATTAGCACAAAATATAAAGGGGGGCCATTTGGAGTGAGAATCTTGACTTCAAGGCTATGTTTTTATTCTGATGTTCTAATGTATTTAATTTGATTTTATTTCTCTTTATAATTTTTGGATATGATGTTAGAGCGTTTCCAGTGGGTGTTTTTCGCTCCCACGAACGGCTGTTGTGGCTAGAGTTTACCTACTTTATTGAGCCCGTCGAGCGATTCACAGTATTCTTTATGCAATGTATGCTGGTATTTTTATAAAATGCTCTAGTTTTTTGAATGGTGAATGTGAACTTGTTATGCGGTTGAAATTAACAATGATATATCCATTTCCATTGAATTAATTGACCATGTTTTAAACCTCGTAGTTTTTGTTTCTTTTTTATTTTCCTTATCAACCCTTTTTATGTCTCATTCTTTTGAAGATCCTTTTTTGGAGGGTAATCCTTTCTTCCTTCAAGTCATCCAAGTTATCATCTTCAAATAAATTTAGGTTAATTTGTTTTGAAAAATAAGAAGAAAAAAAATCAACGATTCTACAAATTTTCTGCATTTGCCAATCTTTTGTGTTGCTTTTCCAGGTAGAGGTGCACATTCCAGTTAACCGTTAATCAGTTAATTTGCTAACCGTTTTTTTTTTTTTTTTTTTTGGCGGGAATTAACCGGGTAGACATGTTAATCGGGTCAGGTAGTACATGATCATTCACCTGAAAAACCCTAACCGGCATAACTGGGTTCGGTTAATACTCGAACCGGTTAACCGATAATCAGTTGACTGATAACCGGTTAAAAACCGTTTTTTTTTGAAAAAAGTCGAAAAAATAGAAAAAAGCTGGAAAAATAAAAACAAAAAACTAGAAAAATCAGAAAAAAAAACACTAAAAACACTTGTTTTTTATTGATTTTTAACACATTTTCATAATCATTGTTAAACGTTTTTAATTGTCGTGACATGGAATTCGCTCGTTTATTCTCTCCATTTATTGTTTATTCTTCCTTTCGGGCTTCAGCTTCATCGTTTTTTATTCTTCGTTATCCATGTCGTCTACATTAAACAGGCCTTCGCGATCCGATTCGAGACTACTCGATCGCACCGAATCATCATATATTTGTTCTTGCTCGGTTAGTGGTTGTGTGACAACCGTTTCTACTTCTTCTTCGCGTAGTTTTTCTTTAACATCAAGCTTCCCTTCAAGATTAGATGTATGTTGGATACGGTCCGCCGCATCCAAGTGGTCTTTTAAGCAAATGCACATTTCCAACGATTCCAGTGTTTGCCTCGTCCTTCGTATCGATAAAATCCTACCACTTAAAGAAAAAGCACTTTCCGAACTTACCGTAGAACATTGAACGGTAAGTAAATCCCAGGCCATGGCGGAAAGCATAGGGAATTGGGGTTCCATTTGCTTCCACCAACCGAAAATATCAAAGTTTCAAAATCATCTGTCGTGACCATAAAATCGGTTGCATCATACCAGCTTAGCTTGCTATTTGGTGCGCTACCACGAGCTTTTTTAATTTTATTGTTTCTTATATGATTAAACAAACTTATGTTTGGGTCACTTGATGTCGATGATGAGCTTTCTCCAAAACCCATTGATTGTCGAAATCTCTATGTCGAACCAAATTTAAAAGCATAAAATTTATACATGTTTCTAAATAAGTTTTAAATTTTCTCACTTGTTTTGATGCATAATTATGGTAATCTAAATGCAAATCCAAAGCCAAAACAATTTTTTCGATTAAAGTTTCAACCCCGGTAATGATTAAAATCGGGTTCAACCACAAGCAAAACTGTCGGCAATTCATCAAAATATTTTCTCAATTTTAATATCATTTGAGTTATCATATAATCGTTGCATTGGATCGGCATATTCAAAATCATTTAGTTTGACACAATCTAACAAATTTGGTGAAGAACCAATGGACTCATCGGGTAATAAACTCTCGGACAAATAAGTGTTTTGCATTTTTAAAAACTTTAAGCAAATCGCTTAACTTTGTAATCGTATCCCAACCCTTCGACGAAAATGCCATAACTTTTTGTTTAATAGAAAGATTGTCATGAAATAATTCCAAATTCGGTCTTTGTCTTTATCTTAACCTGCTATCAAGCATTAACCAAGTTGAATTCCACCTAGTAGGTACAACTAAATACGGACATAAAGTTATGGAATTCGTTTCGGTACACAATTGCAAATATCTTGTATATCTTTGCTAACTAGTTCTAAAAATTTCGGTTAACATTATTCTAAAACGTTCAGTTAACTTTTTTTATTTGCTTAACTTTTAAACCGTCTTGCACAACCAAGTTAATAATATTTGCAACATATCAAATATGAAAAAAAAGCACCGTCACAAATAGGTTGGTATTTTAGTTTTAGTTTTTCAACTGTTGCGACATTATTTGACACGTTATCGAAAGATATGGAAAGAAGCTTGTCTTGTAATTTATATGTTTTAATAGCTCCATCTAAGATATAAAACTAGTTTTGGGCGGTGTGAGGATAGCTAAATAACTCAAACACGATTGTACGATTCATCATTTGCCAAGTTTCGGGATTAACCCAATGCGCGGTAACGCAAAGATACGAAAATAATATACCATGTGGAGCCGACCAAACGTCGGTTGTTAAGTTAACACCGATTTTTAAGTTTTCGAAATCTAAAACTAATTCTTTTCAGCCTTTTTCCACATTTTTTAACAATCGTGTAAGGCCCCGTTACCGGTGCCTCACTTTAACGTTGGATTTACTCATAAACGCAGTTCATAATATCAGAGTTAATAA
Organism: Bidens hawaiensis; assembly: GCF_021521415.1. Lineage (NCBI taxonomy): Eukaryota > Viridiplantae > Streptophyta > Magnoliopsida > Asterales > Asteraceae > Bidens > Bidens hawaiensis. The sequence goes on from NW_027491816.1 coordinate 675,437, forward strand.
AAACATTCGCGGAATATTAAAACATTCAAACCATTATATTACATAACCATCATTTCTTGTCTTAATGGACATTCAAATTATTTAAACATAAAACATTGTCTTTTAAAACATCATAACATAACACTTTATTGAGATGCCAGTGTCTTCAAATCCATGCCATGTGCTTCCCCTCAAGCAAGTTGCCTCATTCTACTCACCTGCGTGCATACTAAAAGTCAGCTACGCTGAGTGAGTTCTAGTTAATCAGACGACATACAATACATTCACATATTAGCATATGCACCCGAAGGTACATACCTTCATATCTTCTTACATACTTACTTACATGCGTACTTTCATTATTTCTTTCGTACTTACTTACATACTTTCATTCATACATATACGTTTTAAAGAGCATTCCGCCCTATAACCTTCGCCGATATTATTAGGGTCGGTTCCCTACGTTCGCCGATATTATTAGGGTCGGTTCCCTACATTCGCCGATACTATTAGGGTCGGTTCCCTTCATTCGCCGACATTATTAGGGTCGGTTCCCTACATTCGTGCTACTATAACATATCTGTCATTTACATACTTTCCTTGACAATATGTGCAATCTCCGAAGAGCGTTCACGTACCATCAACATTTCATACATACATTGTTCATACATCATACATTTTCATGCATACGTCATTCATACATCATACATATCAATCATACCTTTAACTAACACTTGACGACACATGCAATATCCGAAGATCATTCACACACCGTCAAGCAATCGTCATACATAAATCATACAAGGCATACACTTACCACCTAAGGTAAGTGTATTGACTATCACATCGAGTATGCACACAGCCCCGAAAACATAACAAGGAAGTGGGGCTAGAAACTCACCTCAATGCGGTTGCGTTCACCGTTTACGGTTATTCCCTTCTTGAGCTGAGCACGACTAACTGTATAATAATTATACGTATCAATAAACTATCACTACACATATCGTCTTTCTAGTTTAATTATTACCCTCAACGAACGGGGGGTCCGGGGGCAGCGCCCCTGGCAGCGGGGTTCCAGGGGCGACAGCCCCTAGCGGGGTTCCAGGGGCGACAGCCCCTAGCGGGGTCCAAGAGTCAGAGCCCCTGGCTGGGGTTAAGCTGCCAGGTCAGCTTGGAAAAATTTTATCTTCATTAACTGTCTTAACACATTTTTCATTAGGATTTTGAATCATTAAATATTTGCTACTTAAAGTCCAAGGGCTTCTTTGTAATTAAATCATTTTTTTCTAAGTCCAGGGACTGTTATTGTCATTCCGTTAAACTTCTAATTCGTTACTGGTTCATAACGAATTGGCTTATCTTAGCGAACTAGTTCCTATAACGAATTGAACCCTTTAACTAACTGGACTCCTTAACGAACCAGTCCATATAGAGAACCAATCCAAGTAGAGAATTGGACTTTCTAATTGGTTATTTCTTTTAACGAACTAACTATCACGAATCAAGGGTAATTCGTTGCCCTTTCCCTTAACTATCACTATCACGAATCAAGGGTAATTCGCCGGAAAAACGATTTTTAACTCGTTTTTCACTGTTTTTCGTCCCGTTTGATCCAGATCTGAGCTAGAGTGATCCCTAAGCTCATCTTAGGTTCGGTTTATACCCGATTCCACCCGGATCTTGTGACGTAAACGTTCTAACGGGGTCGGCTCGTCGTTTCGTGTTTATATCTAACGGTTTTAAGCTCATACAATATCATACTATCATTACCTTTGATCGGGATCGGTTTCCTTGGTGATTTCGGCTAGAGAGAGACTAGAGAGAGAGAGATTAAGTGTGTGTTTTTGGGAGGTGTAAGGGATATGTGTAAATCAGGGATTAAATGGTGATTATGGTTTATATATTTAGGGATCATGGGCTTAAGCCCATGGTTTTTCCTTCTTTCTTTCATACCCAAGACCATCACCCATATCCATTTAACCTAACACTAGCCCAACTCATTTTCTAGTTATCTAAACCGATAACGACCCACTATAAAATAGACGAAATTTTTTTTATTATTATAACCAAAAGTAGGATGTTACAAGTCTTCCCTCCTTAAAGAGGTTTCGTCCCTGAAACCTAAATATTACATAAACAAACTCGGGTAAAACTTGCGCATCTCATCCTCAGCTTCCCAAGTGGCATCTGATCCTTTCCGATGCTTCCATATCACTTTCACCAAGGGTATAACCTTGTGACGAAGTTGCTTCTCTTTGCGATCAATAATCCCTATCGGTTGCTCAATGTAGTTCAGCTGTTCATCAACTTCAATATCCATCAATGGCACGTGAGACGTGCCATCAGCTAGACACTTCCTTAGATGAGAAAAATGAAAGGTTGAATGAATTCCTTCTAACTCACCGGGTAAATCCAGCTTATAAGCTACTTCCCCCACACGATCTTAAATCTTAAACGATCCAATGTACCTCGGTCTCAACTTTCCTCTCTTCCTAAAACGAATAATTCCTTTCCAAGGAGAGACCTTGAGCATCACATTGTCACCAACTTTAAACTCAATCAGTCATCGCCGCTTATTGGCATACGACTTCTGTCTTTCTTGAGCAGCTTTCATTCTTGCTTTGATCTGATCAAACCTTGAGGAGGTTTCTTGCACAATTTCTAGGCTTCCCATCTCCTTCTGAACAATCTCTCCCCAACATAGTGGAGTTCTACAGCGTCTTCCATATAACATCTCGAATGGTGGCATACCAATACTTGAATGGTAGCTGTTGTTATAAGAGAACTCTACCAGATGTAGATGATCATCCCAACTTCCACCAAAGTCTAAAACACAAGCACGTAGCATATCCTCAAGGGTTTGGATTGTCCTTTTAGACTATCCATCTGTTTGAGGATGATACGCCGTACGGATGTTCAATCTTGTTCCCATAGCTTCATGGAACTTCTTCCAGAATCTCGAAGTAAACCGTGTATCTCTATCAGACACAATCGACAGTGGCACCCCATGCTTAGATACAACCTCTTTAATGAACAAGCTTGCTAACGTTTCTGACGAGATAGCCTCTCGTATGGGCAGAAAGTGAGCACTCTTGGTCAAATGGTCCACAACCACCCAGATGGTATCATGATGCTTAGCTGTACGAGGTAGCTTAGTTATGAAATCCATGGTGATGTGTTCCCATTTTCATTCTGGTATCTCTAAAGGTTGCCTCTTCCCATAAGGCTTCTGATGCTCTGCCTTGACTTGTAAACAAGTTAAACACCTACTGACATAATCTACCACATCATTCTTCATTCCTAGCCACCTATAGTCTCTTTTCAAATCTTGGTATATCTTCGTAGCTCCTGGATGAATCAAATATCTTGACTTATGAGCTTCATCTAAGATTCGACCTCTGAGATCTCCATGGCGTGGAATCCACATGCGTTCAAACCTAGTCTTAACACCATGCGTGTTTTCCATCAACTCGTCTTGCTGACCGAAAATCCTTTCTTTCTTTACTAGCCTTTCATCTACCAGCACTTCTGCTTGCACTTTGACGATTTCTTCAAAAAGACTTGAATTCATAATCAATTGGTATGACTTCACTGTTGCAATGACTTCCTCATTCTTATGGCTTAACGCATCGGCGACCACATTAGCTTTACCAGGGTAGTACTTAATGTCGCAGTCGTAATCCATTATCAGTTCTAACCATCTTCTCTGTCTCATGTTCAGCTCTTTCTGTTCGAAGAAGTACTTTAAACTCTTATGGTCCGTGTAAATGGTACATTTAGTACCATACAGGTAATGCCTTCATATCTTAAGAGCGTGCACTACTGCCGCTAGCTCTAAATCATGCGTCGGGTAAGTACTCTCATGGATTTTCAACTGTCTAGACGCGTAACCTATCACCTTTCCTCGTTGCATCAACACACAACCTAACCCACGATGCGAAGCATCAGTGCAAACAACCAAATCCTTGTCACCATCGGGTAAAGCAAGGATAGGAGCTTGCGTGAGTCTCTTCTTTAACTCCTGAAAAGCGTCTTCTTGAAACTTACGCCAACTGAATACTATCGACTTTCGGGTCATGCCGGTCAATGGTGCGGCTATCTTGGAGAGACCTTCGATGAATCTCCTATAGTAGCCAGCTAACCCTAGGAAGCTTCGTATATCAGTCGGATTCTGTGGAGTTTTCCAATTAGTTATCGCTTCAATATTAGCCGGGTCCACGGTAATCCCTTCAGGATTAATCACGTGACCTAGAAATTGCACTTCTCGCAACCAGAACGCGCATTTCGAAAACTTAGCATACAACTTCTTTTTCTTCAGAGTCTCCAATACTTCTCGCAGATGCTCAGCATGATCAGACTCTTTTTTGGAATAAATCAATATATCGTCGATGAAGACAATAACCGACTTATCCAACATTGGACCGAAACACCCTATTCATCATATCTATAAATGCTGCGGGAGCATTCGTTAGACCGAATGACATTACGAGGAACTCGTAGTGTCCATACCGCCTCCGAAACGCTGTTTTAGGGATGTCTGCCTCTTTCACTTTCAACTGATGATAGCCTGATCTGAGATCTATTCGTGAGAACCAACTTGACCCTTGCAGTTGGTCAAACAGATCGTCAATCCTTGGCAAAGGATATCTATTCTTTATCGTAAGCTTGTTCAACTCGCGATAGTCTATGCACATTCTCATACTTCCATCTTTCTTCTTCACGAACAACACTGGCGCGCCCCAAGGAGAAACACTTGGTCTTATGAAACCTTTGTCGAGGAGTTCTTGCAGTTGGGACATCAATTCTTTCATCTCAGACGGCGCTAGACGGTAAGGCGCTTTCGCGACGGGCTGGGCTCCTGGTACTAAGTCTATATGGAATTCTATCTCTCGCTCCGGTGGCAACCCCGGAAAATCCTCAGGAAATACTTCTGGGTAATCGCGCACTATAGGAACATCTTTTATTTCTTTTGTCTCGGCCGTAGCGTTGACAACATACACCAGGTAGGCCCCACACCCTCGTCTTAATAACCCTTCGGCTTTTATCATCAAAATGACGTTAAGACCTGAACTTTCCTTATCACCATAAACCATCACCGCACTGCCATCCATTCCCAAAACTACATCGAACCCTCCTAAGGTCATGACATACAAGATAACAGGGAAATCATGTACTTCTAATTCTATCTTACAGTCCTTAACCATTTTCGTTACTTTCACCGAGATCTCACTAGCGGTTTCTACGATGAAGGTTTCAGACACTCGGAAACGTTTCATTTTAGCTAGTTTACTAAATGTCGTAGCTACAAAACTTCTATTCGCACCCGAATCAAATAATACTGAAGCAGAAATACCGTTTACTAGGAACATACCGGTCACAACATTAGGGATCTGTCTAGCTTGTTCCTGGCCAGCATGTAGGCTCTAGTTCTCGGCCTCGCTTGATCAGCATCTTTCTTCTCACTCCCTCCAGCTTCACCACTCGTACAAGTCCTCGCCAAGTGACCTGTCTGTCCGCACTTATAACACGCGGGCTTCACATAGCTATCTTGAGCAAAGTGCCCCATCTTACCACATTTGTAGCAGGCATTTGACCCTGATCTACACTCCCCACCATGGGACTTCCCACACTTGCGGCACACCTCAGACCCAGTGCCCCACTTGCACTCTCCAGCTTGCATCTTTCCGCACGTCCTACATGACCTTTCTCCCACACTCTCGGTTGCTTGTTCTTGGGGTTCCACATCTGAGTACCAGGTCGTTTGGAAGGTGCGACCCACTTCTTCTCCTTCTTCTCATCCATAGCCACCTCATCTGTCAAGTTCTCATAAACCGTTTCCGTGAGCCCCACAGCAGAATCAAAAGTACCTGGTCTACCAGCCTTGACCAAGACACGAACATTCTGTGGCAGTCCCCTGAGGTAGCATTTGATCCGCTTGGCCTCGATGTTCACCATGTCTGGCACCAACCTTGACAGACAGTTGAATTCAGTGAGGTATTCTCGGTGCGTCATCTTACCCGCCTTCAGACTCAAGAACTTCATCTCAACCTTCTCTACCTCTGCAACAACACAGAATCGTTTCATCACTAACTCCTTCAGATCGTCCCATCTCAAGGTCTTGATCTCTTTTTGACTCTTCCTTTGCTCAACTGTCTCCCACCAGTACATCGCCTCCTCACCGAATGATTGGGTAGCATACCCCATAACTTGGTCGGTACGACATTCTCTAATTCGGATAATTTTGTCCATCGCAGTTATCCATTGGAGAGTAGAAATTGCGTCTTCCAAGCCAGTTAGCTTTGGTGGATCACAGCCTTTGAAAGACTTATAGTTGCATCCACCACGGCCCCTTTTCCTATCATCAACCTTTACCGACTTAACCACACTTGATTCCTCCTTCACCTCCTCATCATCCTTCATACTCTTTTCCCCCGACTTCTCAGCAGACTTTTCAGGGTTTCAGTTCTTCGCAGCAGCTGCTACCCGCCTGAGCAATGGCAGCTTGAACGGCAGGGTCAAGTTGATACCCTTCGTTGTTACTCGAATTCCCACCGGCTGCACTTCCTTTGCCTTCATTGTTAGTAGCGGCCTCTACTGACGGCTCTCGGGCAACACGTGGCCTACCACGACGTCCTGTACGCCCTTCTTTTCCAGCAGCTTTCTTAGCTCCGGCCATCCATATGGAAACACAAACGTCATCACATTAGGAACCATTTAGTGCAAGGATAGTAAGGCTAACAGGTAATAACAGTGGCCAGCTGTGATTAGCTGATCACGTTACTTTCCGTGTCCTATACACTTCCTCTCATGATTGTAATTGTGCTAGTTCTATTTATAACAGTTAGACAATCAAACAGTTCATATCATCACATACCCTATCCCTAGCAATTAAGCTAGCATTCATACATTCTTTATTTAGCTACTACGCAAACATTTATTCATCATTCTACTTTACTTGTGAATTTAATCACATACTTTACCTTTACTTAGCTTGCTTGAGTGACACATGGCATTATCGTACTGGCATCTTCTTTCTTTTCTTACTTTAATCTCATTCTCTGTTCGAGTATAAGCATGTAGGATGCTTAAATCTCTAACTTTGCTCTGATACCAACTTGTAAGGCCCCGTTACCGGTGCCTCACTTTAACGTTGGATTTACTCATAAACGCAGTTCATAATATCAGAGTTAATAAAAACATTCGCGGAATATTAAAACATTCAAACCATTATATTACATAACCATCCTTTCTTGTCTTAATGGACATTCAAATTATTTAAACATAAAACATTGTCTTTTAAAACATCATAACATAACACTTCATTGAGATGCCAGTGTCTTCAAATCCATGCCATGTGCTTCCCCTCAAGCAAGTTGCCTCATTCTACTCACCTGCGTGCATACTAAAATTCAGCTACGCTGAGTGAGTTCTAGTTAATCAGACGACATACAATACATTCACATACTAGCATATGCACCCGGAGGTACATACCTTCATATCTTCTTACACACTTACTTACATACGTACTTTCATTCTTTCTTTCGTACTTACTTACATACTTTCATTCATACATATACGTTTTAAAGAGCATTCCGCCCTATAACCTTCGCCGATATTATTAGGGTCGGTTCCCTACGTTCGCCGATATTATTAGGGTCGGTTCTCTACATTCGCCGATACTATTAGGGTCGGTTCCCTTCATTCGCCGACATTATTAGGGTCGGTTCCCTACATTCGTGCTACTATAACATACCTGTCATTTACATACTTTCCTTGACAATATGTGCAATCTCCGAAGAGCGTTCACGTACCATCAACATTTCATACATACATTGTTCATACATCATACATATTCATGCTTACTTCATTCATACATCATACATATCAATCATACCTTTAACTAACACTTGACGACACATGCAATATCCGAAGATCGTTCACGCACCGTCAAGCAATCGTCATACATAAATCATACAAGGCATACACTTACCACCTAAGATAAGTGTATTGACTATCACATCGAGTATGCACACAACCCCGAAAACATAACATGGAACTGGGGCTAGAAACTCACCTCAATGCGGTTGCGTTCATCGTTTACGATTATTCCCTTCTTGAGCTGAGCACGACTAACTGTATAATAATTATACGTATCAATAAACTATCACTACACATATCGTCTATCTAGTTTAATTATTACCCTCAAGGGAAACACATTGAGGAGATGTTGGCGACATTCGAATTCTAAGATTCTAAGAGTGCGGCGAATCCTATGGCGGAAAGACCACTTCTTTCAGTTAATCCTAAAGGGAATTTAGTATATCAAACGTATTATCGATCAATGATCGGATCCCTAATGTATCTCACTGCTAGTCACCCCGACGTCATGTTTGCAGTCTATCAATGCGCGCGCTTCGAGGCTAATAGTAAACTTTCTCATTTAATTGCTGTTAAACGTATATTTAGATATCTGAAAGGGAAACCGAAGCTAGGAATTTGGTATTCCAAAAACTCAGAATTTGATTAATATGATTTTGCTGACATCAATTATAGAGGTGATGATATTAACAAGAAATCTACGTCTGCTGGATGTCAATTCTTGGGTGATAGACTCATTTCATGGCAATGAAAGAAAAAACAAACAGTATCCACATCCACTACTGAGGCTGAGTATGTTGCTGCTTCTGCCTGTTTTTCAGAGGTTGCCTGGATGCAACACCAATTGCTGGATTATGGTTTGGAATTTCTTGACACTCCAATCTTTTGTGATAATGATGATGGTATTACTATTGTTAAAAATCCCGTTAAGCGTTCTAAAGCCAAGCACATTGACATAAAAATTCATTTATTCGTGAATGTTACGACCAAAAATAGATTCATCTTGAACAAGTTCATACTGATACTAATTTGTAGACTTATTTACAAAACCGGCCGGAACAGCCAGATATAATGTGCTCGTAGGATTTCTTAAAATGCTACGTTTCGACGATTGAGTTCCTTTGAGGTTAAATTTGTACATAAATCATACAAGGCATACACTTACCACCTAAGGTAAGTTTGCTTGATTCCGGGGCCGGATTGTTTTTCACGGATTGACAATGTTTTTCGAGGTGAAGCCTTAAAGTGGAGTTCGACTCTTATGCGTAAAATTTTCCACATTTTTTGCACCGAGCCTTAAACATCCCGTTCGACATTTCGCAAATTAGACCAAAGGTTTTTATCTCGATTTGTTGAGACAATCTTCTTGACTGTTAAAACACCAAGTTGTTCCAGTGTAGCCTTTTTTTTTTTTGCCTTTTAGAAGTGGATTTTGAGTTTGGTTTTTGTGGTTTTTTTTCGTTTCTGAAAGCTCGGGAAGTGGTGTAATCAACCCAACACACCTAATACATATTTATACCTGTAAAAAGGGTTAAAAATGGTCAAAACGGTCTTATGACCGTTCGCAACGGTCCTAACAACTGCAACATGTTTTTAACGTCATTATCCGGTTATTAACCAGTTTGACCAACCGGTTTTCAAAAAACCAGTTATTAACCGGTTCCTCGGCTGAAATCTAAACCCGGTTATAAACTAGCTGTTATTCCGGTTAGATATGGACCGGTTAGTAACTAGTTAGACACCGTTTACTAACCGGTTAATCGGTTAAAATTGACCCATTTTTAACTCGTTCCATATTTAATGATATGCCGATTCGTTCGTTGCAGTTTCTAACCATATCTAAAGCTTTGTCCTTTTTTTTCCGATGAAATGCCCAATTAATGATATGCCGATTCGTTCATTGCAGTTTCTAATATTATTTGACCTATGAAAACTAGTAACGTACCCGTCCGGTGGACGGGAAAATCAACACGTGGGAATGTGGGGAATGCATCAACTCAGTAACATGAATGAGCATAAGAAAGATATGGATGAGATACTTAGGTCGTAAAAAACAGTGAGTGTAAGCATGATTGTATTTTGACATGTTAACCGGTACCTTATGGATTTGTTTTAATGTTATAGTGACATAAGTATGAACAAAGATCTTCGCAAGTAATTGGGGTAACTCCACAAAAGTAGAAAATCTATTGAACAAAACTAATTTTAAACAATAACTGCATGGAATGCAATATCATACATATATATACAATCACATTAACAGAGACAAACTTCAAACAATAATTGAACAAAAAGTAACATCAGGCATTTATGTACAAACATGATGCATAACGATCAACCCAAGCGATATATTGGGAATTTGGATAGTTTGTCTTCTCTCTTGCAATTCATCCATGGTTCACTTGTGTTTTGACCAACCGTCATTTGCACAGTACACTTCAACCGTGTCTTCCATTGCATTTTACCTTTCTTCCTGAGTTCCTGATTTTATGTTTTCTTCCGGCTTCAAAAGCCAGTACCTTATGCAACAGCCAATCACTGTTATTGAAAGCTTACAAAGAACCAGTATGTACCACAAAAGAAAAGAAAACTAAATTTTGTTTGATTCTCCAAATTAGCTTTGGCTAAATTCAACAAAACCTCCACCACATCTACATAACAGAGACCTAATTATCTCATATATGATACTATTATAGAACCCTTTTTTTCTCTGCATTTAAGAAAACAACTTTTAATGTTCCTTAGAAGGTATAAACACTATAAAGAAAACCTTCTTAAAGTTCCATAAAAAAAGTTTGTTATTTTTATCAAAACCTTTTTAGGGCATAAAGAATATAAGGAAATAGTTCAAGAACACACACCTAATAAACAGATGAATTTTATAAGTCATAAGAGAACTCTATTCCAAATAACCTATTGACGAAGAATTGAAAGATAAACTAATCAAAAAGGTCAACTACAAAATTCTAAGATAATTTGTTATTAATACAAACTTTTATTATATTAATAAGTTGTTATTTATAAGATTGTTAATAGGTTTATTTACAATTTTTATAATATTTATAAATTGTTACTGTAAAATAATTTCTTTTATTATATATTGTTTAAAAAAAGAAAAAAAATAATTTACCAATATAGCCGACGAATGAGACGTATGATCTACATGCAAGCCATTCCCAGGGCTATGCGCCACGTATAGGGCTATTATAGCCCAAGAATGGCTTATGTCTGGTCATACACCACCCATTTCAAATTAATAAAAATAAAACTTAAACAAATTGATTACTAAAACTATAAGTGTGGCCCATTTAATCTAATTAAAAGCTTGACTCATTCACTAAAACTGGTACTTTTGACCTGTTAACTAAATATGACGAGTTTGATCCATCTGCTAAAGTAGTTCAATTCACTAAAAATGATATTTAGGTTCGTGAGCCTGCTTAATCTCGATTAGTAAAGCTCGCGCACAGGCTTTGTTTATTAAAACTAATAGAGTTATATTATATGTCATTATATTATCATAATCTTTGTAAATCTTATCTTAATATAGGAGATAATACTTTGTAATTATTATATAAGGGAGATAATGAATGAGAGGAAGGCAAGGAAAACAATTTCTATCATGGTATCATTAGCCTAACTTCATCTCCTAACCCTAACCGATCTTCTCTTCATCGGTGCCTCCTCTCTCCTCCCTCCACCCTTCTGTTACATCTTCCTCTCCTCTCCCTTCGATCATGGAGACCAAAATACATCCCACCATAACTGTGTCCAACATCAAAACCTTCATCCCGATCACCTTGGACAACAAAAGTGCCCAATATGTAACATGGTCAAGTTGTTCAAAATCCACTGCACAGCCTATCTCATGGCTGACCACCTTGAACCACGGGTGATAACTTCCTCCTCCTCTACACTACCGGCGAAGGACAAAGAAAAAGATCCGGCACCCCCTCCAACCGAAGATTCCTAGAAACGGCTTGACGCCATTGTCCTACAGTAGATACATGGAACGATCTCCATCGACCTAGTACAGGCCATTATGAAGAAGAATACCACGGCCTATGATGCATGGACTGCTTTGGAAAACCTCTTTCAGGATAACAAAAGTACTCGGGCACTACATCTCCAATCAAAGCTCACACATACACGTCTCTAAAGCTTCAAAGACATGGCTGCGTATTGTCAAGAGGTAAAGATAATAGCTGATCATTTGCATAATGTTGAGGTGCCGTTTTCGGAAACTCAATTGGTGTTGCAAGTTCTCGGTGGGTTAACCGAACAATACCCGACAACTGCAACAGTCATACGCTCCACCAATCCTCTACCGGACTTCAACGAAACCCGTTATCGCTTATGTCAAGATGAAATTGAGATGAACAGCCATGCTCTCCAAGCCTATCAAACAACGGGTTCGGCTCTCTAAGCGTCGGCCTCGAAGTCTGATCCGCAACAACATGACAATGGACCCACTTACAGGTCCGATCCGACATCTGAACGAGGCCAAGGACCGCGGTCGCAGGCACGGCAGAGACGTGGGCGGGGTTCCTTTGGCAAAGGACAAGCAACTTCTTTTTCTCCCCAGCCATACACTCCTTAGGCCCCCTTTCTTGGGTACTGTCCCAACATGGGTCAGTCACAATCCCAATGGCAATAATGGGCTGCCTCCCCACCTTGCCCATACCCGACCTTCAGCAAACCACCATCCTCGGGTCAAGGCATTCTTGGTGCAAAAGCCGCTCAAGCATATCCCACGGGTTATACTCCTACCGACATTGAGCAAGCACTTCACACAATGGCTCTCAACCCACCGGAGCAACCTTGGTTCATGGATACTAGGGCATCTAACCACATGACAAACAATCCAGGTAGCTTTATGTCTTATTTTAATAATGGCATTTTACGCAACATTATTGTGGGCGATGATAATACTATTCCCGTGACCGAACAAGGAAATCAAACCCTTAACCCACCTTATCCACCCCTAAAATTAAATAATGTCCTTTTCGCCCCTAATATTATTAAAAATCTTATGTCGGTTCGTCACCTAACAACCGACAACCAAGTCTCTATTAAATTTGACCCGTATGGTTTTCTTGTGAAGGATCTCAAGACCAAGGCTCGTATACTACGCAACAATAGCTCCGGGGATCTCTACCCTCTCACACCTCTAATCCTATCAAAGATCAACTCTGCATCCTCCTTTGCTGCTCTTTCACAAGATGTGTGGCATCAACGCTTGGGCCACCCGATATCAAATCTATTAAAATTTCTTAATAAGTCTAGTTATATTCATTGCAATAAATTTAATTCGAAACTTTGTCAATCATGTGTTTTTGGTAAAAGTACTAGACTTCCATTTGTTAATTCTAATACTTCTATTTCTATGCCATTTGATTTATTACATAGTGATCTATGGACCCCCCCAATCACCAGTAACGGGGGTCACTGTTACTATATGTTGTTTGTTGACGATTTCATTAACTTTATTTGGACATATCCCCTTAGTCACAAATCCCAAGTTTATACAATATTTAAACAATTGTCAACCTTGATTTACACCCAGTTTGAACGAAAAATTAAGCAATTTCAATGTGATAACGAGAAAGAATATTCTAATCGCGCTTTTCAAACATTCTGCCACCAAAACGGAATGAAATTATGCTTTTCGTGCCCCTATACCTCTTCAAAAAACGGCAAAGCAGAATGCAAAATCCGCTCAATAAACAATGTTATACGCACCATCCTTGCCCATGCCAACCTACCTAACAATTTTTGGCACCATGCTTTAGAAGTTGCCACGTATCTAATCAACATTCTTCCTAGCCAAAGACTTAAACTCAAAACACCTACACATCTCTTCTACAATCAAGCCCCGTCATACGACCACCTTCGTGTGTTCGGATGTCTTTGCTATCGTCTCATCCCTCACACTACCATACACAAACTTCAAAACTGATCCACACCTTGTGTTTTTCTTGGTTACCCCAACCAATACCGCGGGTACAAGCGCCTTGACTTATCAACCCAAAAAGTCATAATTTGTCATGTCCAATTTGACGAAACAATTTTCCCATTCAAGAATGTGGTCCGGCCAGCCCTCCAAAACTACCAATTTCTAACCGATTCTATCCATCCTACTTACTGGCCTCACATTGGCTCCAACACTCAAATAAACACCCCCACCTCTTCATCCCAAGTCAATCCTACTTCGGACCACTCCCCACCACCCAAGCCCAACCTTTGGCAGCCCAATCCTCACCTCACCAAGTCCAATTCTCGGCAGCCCCATCCCAACCTCGTATTGTCTATTCTCGCCGACCAAGATTAAAACACTTCAAACACCACTCCTACCCCTCCTGCTTCCCAAAACTATCAACCAACCACAACCCACCCTCAACCCATTAACCCGACCTCGTTGTCCCACAACGAAACGTCCGTACCCGGTCCATGGATGGAATTGTTAAACCTAGAAAACTATTTAACCTCAATAATTCTTCCATCACTTCCATTCCTCGTTATCCCAATATTGCCTTATCCACACTCGAATGGCGCCAAGCAATGCAAGTTGAATTTAATGCACTTATTAAAAACTAGACGTGGGAACCGGTTCCACGGACACCGGACATGAATGTCATACGTAGCATGTGGCTTTTTCGCCACAAATTTAAATCAGATGGGTCGTTGGAAAGATATAAAGCACGACTTGTTTGTGATGGTCTAAATCAAAAAATGGGTGTCGATTGAGGGGAACATTCAGTCCCGTTGTCAAATCGTCAACGATTCGGGCCGTCTTATCATTGACTTTAACCCATTCGTGGTCAGTTCACCAGCTAGATGTCACCAATGCTTTTTTACACGGATCTCTTAAAAAAACCGTGTATATGTATCAACCGTTGGGGTTTCGACATAGAGACTATCCCGATTTTGTGTGTCGGCTCAAAAAGTCTCTTTACGGTCTCAAGCAAGCACCACGTGCATGGTACCAACGGTTCACAGACTTTGCAACTACATTGGACTTCATTCAAAGCCGGTGCGACAACTCTCTATTTGTCTACAAACATGGAGTAGAAACGGCTTATTTACTAATTTATGTGGATGACATAATTCTGACCACTTCATCTGACGCTCTCCGTGTCACCCTCATGGCCAAGCTTGCCTTAGAGTTTGCAATAAAAGATGTCGGTCCTTTAAGTTATTTTCTTGGGATCTATGTTTAACGAAACGGTAACAATATGTTTTTGTCACAAAAGTCTTATGTAGCCGATATATTGGAACGAGCTGGTATGTCCGCATGCAAGTCGGTACCCACTCCCGTTGACATAAAATCAAAGCTAAGTTCACATAACGGAACCGGTTTTTAAGATCCAACCTTATACCGCAGTCTGGCCGGAGCACTTCAGTACCTAACGTTTACAATACCAGATATTTCGTATGCGGTTCAGCAGATTTGTATGCACATGAATTCACCAAAATCGTCACATTGGCATGCCATATTACGTATCCTTCGTTACATTCGAGGTCCAGTACACTTTGGTCTAACTCTCGGCCCTACGCGTTCTCAGGCGTTACGAGCATACACTGATGTTGACTGGGTAGGTTGCCAAGACACTCGACGTTCCACGTCAGGCTACTGTGTCTATTTTGGTGACAATCTCTTATCGTGGTCTAAAGAAATTTTTTGGCTACGTAACTTTGTTGGCTAACGTGGTAGCGGAAATTTGTTGGCTACGTAACTTGTTATTGGAACTGCATCATCCTTTATTAGTTGCCACATTGGTATATTGTAAAAATATCAGTGATATCTACCTTTCGGGCTATCTAGTCAAATGGTGTTCTATGAAATTGATCGTCAACGGAGGGCTGTGGATCGGGAACGGTACTTGATGTATCCCAGATTTTTACAGATGATTCTTAATCACGTAGCTCCGAATCTTCCACAACGTCGTCCTTGAAGAACAAAGCATATCGAATTGGACATCCATTTTGTTCGGGAACAGGTTCATCGTGGCCACGTTCGTATTCAACATGTCCCAACTCGCTACCATATAGCCGACATTTTCACTAAAGGTCTCCCGAAGATATTGTCTGACGACGTCAGATCCAGTCTCAGCATTCAGCCCCCTCCTGCTTCGACTGTGGGGTGTAATAGAGTTATATTATATGTCAAATATATTATCATAATCTTTGTAAATCTTATCTCAAAATAGGAGATATACTTTGTAATTATTATATAAGGGAGATAATGAATGAGAGGAAGGCGGTGGAAATAATTTCTATAAAAAACGAACCTCGGCCCAGGCTCGGGATCATTTAAGCTCAACTAAATATAGCTTTTAGCGAGCTGATCTCGAGCAACTCACGAGTGGCTAGGCTTGCTTGGGACCCATTTGACCAAGTTTCCAATTAAGTTGGTTTTATTTCTGTTTTCTCAGTGTTACCCATTGGAGAAATAATTAATGATGTGTGAAAATGTATAATATAAATAAAGAACGAATCACAATTAAGCTTTAAATTTATAAAAACGAAAATCCTATAGAAACCACACAAAACCGGCAAGTGTACCGATCATAAATAGTATAGCATCAAGGAAGTCCGGATGTCGAACTCAAAGACACGTGAAAACGTTTATGATTAAGAAAACTCTAACCAAGACTTACCAAGATAATATTTATTTAATTTTTAAGATTTTATTTAACTACTTAACTTAATTAAAAGAAACTGTTAACAAAATACTTTAAGAAAACTTTGATTTAAATTCAATGAATAAAAACGTCTACCTAGGAATGAATCATGTTAACAGAAATAACAAGACAACGGATTGAAAATATTCAAGACACCGGTTATAAAAGATGACACAACCAAAACTTGTTTAAGAAAGTCAAATTACCTCTCAGTCTCTCTAACAAACTTTAACTTAGTTTAGTTGATTTTTAAAGAACAAACCGGAAAAACAATTATTAACGTGTTCAAATATCGACTCTCCTCTCGGTCTCCTCGACACACTATCCTAATGGAGACGAATACTACGCAACCAAGGATAGAGGAACAATTTAACTCAACCCAAATTAAACCAACTAATTGCACATAAACACTCAAACTTGACGAGACAAAAACCCGCTCTCGCGCGGTTTTAATTCTAACAAGTAAAAGCAACGAGACAATATTACTTCTTATCACCTCTCAGTCTCAAAGAAGATGTATTCTAACTGATTTTAGATGATATATTACCCACTTATCCCTACGGTTGCACATCCCGCAAATAAACCCAAAACACCAAGTAAAGAGCTTAACAAGCAATCAATTAATCAAAACCGATTCAATTAACTAATGCAAGAGGATTATAAGCAATAACAAATAAAACACAGCCATCATACATAATCTAATTCATGGTTTAGTTAAACTTTACATCAATAATTTAAGTCTTGAACATTAACAATCCATTAAACAAGTTAAAACTACTCAACAATCATCTATCCTAGGTAGAACAAACAAGTTTAGCTACACATCACTTTTGGACAGCCACAAACAATCAAAGTAAACATCAATAACATCATCATAAACATTATAAAACTCATTCAAGATCCAAACTCAATCAATAACAAGTCAATCTATCAAACAATTGCAAAACAATGTAAAACAAAAGACCAAATCAATCAAAGTTAGGGTTCTTGAAAGATAAATAAAGTTTAAGGATGTATACTAAGTAATATGGCTGAGATTTGTGAGTGTTTGAAGCCCTTAGCTGCTGCCTAAAGGTTCCTTCTTCTTTCTCCAGCCGCCAAAGACAACAGCCGCTGCTTCCTTCTTCTTTTTCCCGGCGGTTACTGTAGCTGCGATCGTAGCTTGTAGATGTTAGGTTTTTAGGTTTTTTTCTTTGTATTTCGGGATTAGGATGAGATGAATGGCTGGAAACATTATTAATTATCATAATATAATATAATATAGAGCTTTTAACTTGTGGGCTTGGACCGGGCCTTGATTAAACTTTGAAACTTTGACAATTAAACCCTCAAAGTTCTCTTTTTCTTGCCTTTTTTTCCACATCTTTCCATAATCTACACAAAACATTTCAACTATGTAAAACTTTGCACTTAACCCCCTAAACTTACATAAATTTGATATTAAATC
Organism: Bidens hawaiensis; assembly: GCF_021521415.1. Lineage (NCBI taxonomy): Eukaryota > Viridiplantae > Streptophyta > Magnoliopsida > Asterales > Asteraceae > Bidens > Bidens hawaiensis. The sequence goes on from NW_027491816.1 coordinate 693,425, forward strand.
ATTAAAACATCATAAAATTGTAAGGAAATATAAGTGTGTTATTCAACACATCAAACATCCCCACACTTAAACCTTTTTCGTCCCTGAAAAAGTCTAATGCAGTTGGATCAGAATCGGAAAATCAAAGTTAATTCAAACATATAGGTTAGATTTTAAAGCTCAGAAAAACGCAAAAACCGCGATTATCGATATTGTTGTCCACCTAAACCCATGCCTTAATCTTTACTGAAACAAATAAGATCCGACAATATTACTCAGTGGTTTACACAATTAAGTCCCGCTTATTTTCTGCTTTTACCGGACCAGACCACCCCAACTTGACTTAAACCTCAAAATTAACAGAATTAAAACTTTGTTGCTCAATATTTATGAATAGTTAAGACGATCAAGGGTATTGTTTATCCACCTAAGCTTAAGCATCAAAGTCTACCAAGCAGCCATTAGATATGATTAAGGTTCAATTATTTATAGCCAGTGCTCCCCACAACATGACATACCCCCGTTATCAAGCAATACCCCAAATCCATAACCATAGGTGAGTATGCAAAATTTTATCTGTAGGGCTTACATGTAGCGTGTCCCTTGTGGTCCGTTTCTTAATGGTAATGAGACACGAGCAAGGGGACCCCACATGACTAACAGCGTGGATGATCAAGTCTGTAGTGTATTTGTACTTTCGTACTGTTTGTGATCATGTTTTTACACTTATAAGGGTTTGCTCTTTGGCTTTATTTTAAATATCCACAACCCCACTTAAGAATTGTGAATACCCAGCTAAATAGATTGCATACAGACCCATGGTCTCTGGACCCGAAGCATCCCATCAATACAGGATTTAAGGTTATAAAACCATACGCCGATGAGGTGTAAAACACTAAACTAGCATTTTAAGATTTATATCACAGGCTACACGTCATACTCTAACGTTAAACCTACCCAAGCATCATATGATAACGTATTCAAATTTTTAAAACTCATGATACTTCCACTTTTTCATACCAAAATTTGAGGATTGAGTATGGCCCGACCTTTCATTGCTTATTTTCCACGGACAAAACGCTTTACCCACAAAAGATTTCCGTTTAACCGTTTTATCAAATTTGCCCTTTCATTTTCAAGGCTGAGCCTACCGCCACATCCCAAGTTAAGTGCGTTTTCTTTTATTTATCTCATATTATTAATAGTTTGAAAAACTGATTTCCGAATAAAATCATCATCTCCGACTTTAACGCAAAAGAACTAAAAACAAGGGACATTTTTCTTTTTTTTTTCAAACAAACTTGAACGACGAACGAAAACGAAAAACGAGTGAAAAATATTTATTTTTAAATTTTTAAAATTTTTATTTTTATTTTTTTTCTACAACTAAGTAAAATAAATTCCCATCCCCACACTTAGAACGAAATCGTCCTCGATGAGAACAAGGAAAAGAAATAAAATAAAAATAAAACGTAAAGCATAAATTTAAAACTTTAAAGAGCAGAAATTAAAAAAGAGAACGGGTTACTCCCCTGGTTTAGATACAGATTCTTCATTAGCTGTTTATGATTTGAACGAACGACCGTATAGCATTTCATTCGTGGCCGCAACCTCGGGTGAACCAGTTCCAAAACGCCATCAGAGCTACCATGCGCATAATAATACCTGTAACAACTCAAACTCGCTCGCATGTAGCGGCGTACAAAACAGAAAACAGAAACATAAGAAATAAACATATTTTTTTTTTTGTTTTTGAATTTTTTATTTTTTTTGATTTTTATTAAATATTTTTTTTATTTTAAATAAATAGAAATAAAACAAATAAAAACAGATAATAAAGAGAATCATAATACAAACTCTACAACTCGGGCTGTCTCCCGAGTGATGCATCCATCACGACTAATCCTCGGTGAATGAGTCAAGGTAGAACACTTCGACTGTCTGATCAGTTATCGGCTCTCCAATGTAGTGCTTCAGTCTATGGCCGTTCACCTTAAACTTCCCGCTTCGATCTTGTATCTCAATGGTACCATACGGGAAAACCTCAGTGACCGTGAACGGTCCCGACCATCGGGATTTCAACTTTCCCGGAATAACCTCAACCGGGAGTTATACAATAAAACCTTATCCCCACACTTGAACTGCTTATTACCCTTCAGTTTTCTATCATGCAGTTCCTTCGTCCGCTCCTTATACCGAAATGATTGTGCATATGCGTGATCTCGGAGCTCCTCCAACTCGTGCAACTGATGGAAACGTGTACTCTCAGCGACGGATAAATCAAGATTGTTGGTGCATAATGTCAGTAGTTCATAGTCTAGTGTCTGTAATCGAGTCTGTAATGTTTAATAATGTTTTGTATGTTTAAGCGAAGTTACTGACAAGTTCGCTTAACAGGCGAACTTGTTAGTCAAGCGAAGTTATGGACAACTTCGCCTGAACATGCCAGGCGAAGTTGTCGTGTATAAATAGTCCTAGGTTATGGCTTGGTTAGTGATCGTTGTTTTAAGTTCGTGTCAGTAGTTCGAGTTCATTGTAACGTGAGGACGAGAGTCTGTAACAGTGATATTACATCACGTGTTTGAGTTATAATATATAACGTGTGTTCGTGTGATTCGTGTTCTATACTCGTAACGATCTACGCAGGGATTCCGCACCTGAGTAGACCGAGATATCTCGTGCGATCCGTCCAGGGAACCTACAATTGGTATCAGAGCTTTTGCTCGATTGTGTGGTTCGGGATATTCACGCGGGTGTAGAAATCGTCCCGTTTCGACTATTCGCGGGACGTGTTTTCTGAGTTTTTGAGTCAACCTTACCTTCTACCATCGTAATCAAGCCTTTGCACCGTCAAAAACCTCGTAAAATCCAGATTTCAGATCTGCAAAAACGTCCGTGTTTATCAGGCGAAGTTGCCGTCAGGATACGTAGGGTTTCGGCGAAGATATAAGGTTAAGCGAAGTTATCCCCAACTTCGCCTACCTTCTCAAGTTCGCCTAACTCAGCGAAGTTCTCTACAACTCCGCCTACCTCCTAAGTTCGCTTACCTTAAGCGAAGTTAATCATCTGCGAAGTTCTTCAGCGAAGTTAATCAGTGGCGAAGTTAAGGCTTAAGCGAAGTTATCCGTAACTTCGCCTACCGTACTTTTCAGAAAATTTTTTTGATTTTTTCGGGTTTCTTACTTTCGGGAAAGATGTCGTCGATTAACATCTCTGAGTTAGTGAAGATGGAAGTTGAAGCAGGGTCAGCTACTAAGGCCCCAAGGTTGCTGAAGGGAACCGATTTCGTCGCATGGAAGGATCGGTTCATACAATACGTCAAATACCAGGATGCGAAGATGTGGGTATGCATTCAGGATGGTTATATTCCACCAGTTATGGAGTATGAAGGTCGTGATCAAATCAAAAAGTATAGCAAAATGGAAGAAGAAGAGAAAAAGATGTATGAGGCCGAGAGCAAGGCTCATGCTGCTATTACTATGGCTCTTCCACAAGAGATCCTTCATACGTTTAGAAAGTACACGTCAGCAAGAGAGCTTTGGGAGCTCTTGAGAACAGATTTGAAGGGAATGTAGGAATACGTGCTTCAAAGATAAAATTGCTCAAAACCCAGTTCTCAGTCTTCAAGTATTTGAAGAATGAATCTTTAGATGATATTATCACTTGATATTACCATCTGATGACTGAATTGAGCAACTATTCAATCTCCTACCGAGAAGAAGAAATAGTTGAGAAGCTTCTAGATGCTCTCCCACCAAAATGTGAGATGTACACTGTGCTGATGAGGGAAGACAAAGACTTTCCCACATATGATCTAGAAACGACAGTCAACAAGCTCAGAACCTTTGAGCTTAACATGGTCAGAAAGGAGACACCTATGGATCAGGTTCAAGATCCAGGTATGTATGGAGCTGAAGTCAACACTAGCTCAGGATCGAAGACTGAATCTGCTGCCTACTACTCGAAAGGGAGAGTCGAGTGCAAACTCATCACATGAGGGTCATGTGTCAGTCAACACAAATGGTGATGTTTGCTATGTAGCAGGTGGATCGAGTGGTTCTCAACCCCTGGTAAGCAAGAGTAGTTGCTCTCCAAGTATTCCCAGCAACAACTACTCCAAGATGCCTATGAGTGTCAAGTCTGCTGAAGAGCAGTTTGGTCTCTATGCTTCTTTTATTGCTTCCTATGAGAACTACATTCAAGGGAAGATTGTTGATCCAGCTATGTTGGATGAAGACTATGACCAGATTGATGCTGATGATATGGAAGAAATGGATCTACAATGGCAGATGGCCATGATCGTGAGAAGAGTGAAAAGGTTTATGAATAAGACCGGAAGAAAGTTTGTCGGTGGAAGGCCAGGGTTTGACAAGACGAAGGTGAGATGCTACAACTGTCAGCAAAACGGCCACTTTGCTAAGGAGTGCAGGAATGAGCGTGTAGAACGTGGTCAAGGAAAGTCTACACAGCATAATGAGGGTAGAAAAGATTATAGTGCCATGATGTCTAGAGAAGATGGTGAATACAACTGGAACCTGCAATCTAAAGAAACTTTTGAGCAGGCAAATTTGGCGAAGGTTGAAACTGAAGAAAGTGAGAAGGTTACCGGAGAAGAAAAAGCTTTCATGACAGATGTTAAAGACAAGCCCTCCGAGGTATGTTCTAAACCTACATGTTCTAAATGTGAAAACTTGTCTGAGCAATTAGCAACTATAACCGATCAGTATGTTAGGTTGGATGCTGAATTTAAAACCCTAAAAGAAGATCATCATTTTACAAAAGCAAGAGAAAATAGCTATAAAGTCAAAATAAAAGCTTGTGAAAAAGATGTTAAAAGTCTAAAAACAAAACTTGCTGAAAAAATTGAAGTGATTGATTTAAGCTATGAAGTTTTGGAAGAAAAAACCAAACTAATTGCTGATAGAGAAAAACAGATTGCTGATCACCAGGTAAAAGTGGTGGAACTGAATAGAAAACTAGAGCAGTTCAGAAATTCCTCTGCTATTCTTGATCACCTTGTTAGTGATCAAGGTTCCTCTGTTAAGAGAGGAGGAATTGGTTATCATGAGGTTCCACCACCGTATAATCACAATTACACTTTTAACCCTAGTGTTCAGAAATCTGTTGACTTTGAGGTTGCTCAGACAGTACCAGTTAAAGTAACTTGTAAAGAACCAAATGTTAGTGGAGGCGAAACAAGTTCGCCTGTTTCAAGTGTTAAAATTTCTGATCCAAGTCCAGTCTCATCAGATTCGGATAAGTCATCCGAGTCTGGTAAGGCAAAAGAGGAGGTGGTATTACCCAATGGTGGAGAGAAAGATAAGACGAATAAAAAGAGTACTCCACTAAATCCGTACGTCCCACCATATGTGAGACGAACGGGCGGTAATAAAGCCTCGACATCTAAAACACCGGTTGATAAAAGGGTTGAGCATAGGTGTTGTTCTAGGTGTAATCAATTAGGGCACCTAGTTGCAGATTGCCCTCTGAAGCAGCGATTCAGAGGTGTAAGGCCTACTAAAACTGAGAATAAGCCTAATAGTAATTATCATACTGCTAAAAATGAAAACCATTTAAAATTCAAAAATGTGACTAATTCAGGTTTTCATAGAAACAAATCTCAGTTTTACACTGCTAATAACCAAACCACAAGCTATAATTCTTTCAATTCACAAAGGTTTGGAAGGCCTCACAATCAATCTTCAAGGAGGTATCCTAATAGGACTTACAGGAATTATCGAGATACTAACTTTGGAAAGCCAAAGTTTGGGATGTATAGATCCAAGACCAATTGGTCTTGGGTCCGTAAATTCTAATCTTTTGCTTTATTGTGCAGGAACAGTTGAACAGGGCTGCCAACAATCTTTGGGTTGTAGATAGCGGCTGTTCCCGGCACATGACGGGTAACAAATACTTGTAACACGATTTGAAACTTGTTCAAGGAGGGAGAGTGAGCTTTGCCGGTGAAAGTGGTGGCAAGATTACAGGAATGGGAACGGTGTCGAACGGAAAGATGACATTGGAGAAAGTTAACTTTGTGGAAGAATTGAAGCACAATCTGCTGAGTGTGTCGCAGATCTGTGATAAGGAGTAGAGGTGCACAAATCGGTTAACCGGACCGGTTTTTTTTGCCCGGAAAAAAACCGGTTCGGTTTATAACCGGACCGGTTAATAACCGGTTTTTGTATCTGAAAACCCTAACCGGTCTAACCGGTTAGGACCGGTTTAGAAACCGGTTAGAACCGGTTAATAAACCGGTTTTTTTATTAACCGGTTTTTTAAAAACCGGTTTTTAGGTTAACCGTTTTTTTTTTTTTTTTTTTTTTAAATAACCATTATTTTTTCACAGTATAAACAAACCGGTAACTACTAGGCAAACTGGTAACTACAAGGCAAAACGGACTGACTCCATTCTTTGCTTTCGTTGTTAGGGTTCTTTGCTTGGAAGATTAAAAACACATAACTTTCATTTATAGCTTTTACATTAAAAATACAAACATTAAATCGTTATCGCATATTCGTAACTCAAAAATACAAACATTAAAGAATGCTTAGACACGATTACATTAAGAACTTGCTGTTTCTTACTCATTATTTGCCTCCATGTTTGCTGTTTCTTTAACTAATTTTCTTCGCTACCCGATCCCGAGCTATTCCTTAGGTAATCGTCGTACGCGGCTTCTTCATCGGTCATTGGTTGAGTGTGTCCTTGATTGACCTCGTCTTCATACAAGCCCGCCTCATACTCCACTTCCCCCTCGAGTGAGCGTTGATGTTGTGCCCTATCTAAAGAGTCCAAGTAATCCTTGTAGCAAATCGACATCTCTACAGCTGGTGGAGTGAGTCGAGTCCTCCTAATCGATATAACCCTGCCAGAAACAGAAAAAGCAGACTTCGAAGCTACCGTGGAAGCTTGGACCGTTAGTAAATCTTTGGCCATGGCGGCGAGGATCAGAAACTCATCCTCCTTACCTCTCCACCAAGCCAGCAAATCAAGACTTCTAAATTCATCCGGAGTCATGTGTTTCACAAAGTTGGTACCACCATACCTTCCAAGTTCACTGCTTGGGGTGTTTACCTTTTGACGTTTACCGGCGTCTTCCCAAATCATGTAGTACATCCCCATTTCAAGGTCGGTTTGGGATTGGGATTGGGCAACAGCTCTTAACGAGTCATGAATTTGGGAAGACGACCCGTATTTTGTAAGGTAAACATCATACATGTTTGACAAGGTGGTGTTGAAAGCATTCTTTAAAGTTTGGTTATAATAGGGGTTTTGATCGTCGTTTAACTCTAGCTCATCACAAATTTTTTCTATTAAAGCTTCAACACCACCAACATTGATGCAAGGGTTTAACGCAGCAGCACATGTCAAAACAGCGGGTAGTTCTTGAAAATATTTTCTAAATTTTTCTTTCATTTTTACACCCATATCAAAATAAGGTGCACCCCTACAATGAAGTTCACTCAACTTTGTGCACATGACAGCAATTTTTGGTAAAGCAATGGAGCTTGTTGGATAGTAAACCCCGGATAAACTAGTTGTGCAAGATTTAAAAATTTGAAGGACCTCCGTAACGATCTCAATCAATAACCAGTTTCTAGGATCGTACGGTGCACATTTACCCCTACTTGACAAAATTTGATGAAACGCAATTAATGATTCTTTTTGTTGGATGGCTTTCTCAAACATATCACAAGTCGAGTTCCATCTTGTTGGACAATCCCAATTTGGCCCCAACCATTGACAATTAGCTTCTACACAAAATTTTTTGTATCTTGAAAATGTTTTATTGTTGCTAAAAACATCTCGTAACATTCTTTTAAAATTGTTTCTTTGCGTTTCGATCACGTTTAACCCATCTTGCACGGCCAAGTTGATAATATGTGCAATGCTATGAAAAAACGCTCCATCACAAATAGGTTTATACTTTAATTTTAAATGGCCAACCGCGGCCGTATTGTTGGACGCGTTATCAAACGAAATTGAAAAGATTTTATGTTCAATCTTGTATTGTCGAATGACTTTATCCAAGAGTTTAAAAATATTTCTACCCGTGTGCGGGTAATCAAACAATTGAAACGCAACGGTTCGTTTCATCATTTGCCACGACTCGGGGTCAACCCAATGAGCCGTCACACAAATGTATGAGTCGGGCGAACCATTAGGTACCGACCACACATCCGTTGTTAAGTTTACACCAGTTTGTAAGTTTGAAAAGTATGAAATTAGTTCGGATTTAGCGTTTTTCCATGCTTTAAGACAATCTCTTCTAAGGGTCGAACGACTTACGTGTTGGTAGCATGGTTGAACATACTTTTGCATCATCTCCGTGAATTGAGGGTTGTCGAAGTGGTTGAAAGGAAGTGTTTGTTGAATCACAAAGTTTGAAAACTTTTGACGTACCGCTTCAAGGTCGTACGTAAACACCGTTCCTTGATTCGTCATCTCCGGCTGCGAACTACTTCCCGATTCGTCCTTCAAGGCCTTGCAAAAGGGCCTTTGTACATGCGCTTTTAAAGTGGAGTTTGCATCTTTGCCATAAAACTTCAAACAATGTTTGCATCGAGCTTTTTGGCTACTGTTAGACATTTCGCATAGGTCGAAATGTTGCCAAACATCTTGGTTTCGTTTCGTGGGGATGACCCGAACGACCGTTTCTCCCGTGTTCGAGGCACCCATGTTGACGGATGAAGCAGCACTTTGGGAGGCCATGATAATCGACTACGAAATAAGAGCGTATGGAGTGGTAATGTGGTATAATTGAGCGTGAGATAACAAAATAATCGCGTATGAAATAAACGTTTAGAGCGTTTAAAGTTGTATAATCGAGTGTGATCTAACCAATACCCAACCTAAACTATATATAGATGTTTGTGGGGGTAAAATGGTAAAAAAAAAAAAACGGTCAAAAAAAAAAAAAAAAACGGCTATATAGCCGTTATACAACGGAAAAAAACCGGTTTTTAACCGGTTAACCGGTTATGGAAAAACCGGTTAACCGGTTTTTCCACAACGGTCAAAAACCGGTTTATAAAAAAACCGGTTAACCGGTTTTTTTATAACCGGTTATTAAAAAAAACCGGTTTTTTTTATAACCGGTTCGTTAACCGGTTTTGGCTCTAAAACGTGTAACCGAAATACAAACCGGCGGTTTGTAAACCGGTCAAACCGGTTTTTAAAAAACCGGTTTTCTTAAAAACCGGTTTCCGGTTTAAACCGGCAAACCGGTTCCCGGACCGGTTTTTTTGACCACCTCTAATAAGGAGTACACCGTTCATTTTACAAAGAATGAGGCGATTGTGTTGCAACCTGGTTTTCAGATACCAGAGGAGTGGATTGTGATGAAGGCTCCACGTGAAAGGAATACATATGTTATGGATATGAGGTCGACTGAAATGGCCACGGAAGAATCATGCCTTATGACAAAAGCGAGCGAATCGGAGTCCGAATTGTGGCATAGGAGAATGGGGCACATTCATCTTCGGAAGATGAACAACATTGTCAAGAATGGACTTGTGCTGGGCGTTCCCTTGAAGAATTTCAATTTTGAAGATAAATGTATAACATGCAAGAAGGGAAAGCAGCACAAGAAATCCCATCACACCAAGAAGGTCAATTCTATTGTCAGTACTCTAGAGTTGCTTCACATGGATTTCTTCGGTCCCGTGAATGCAAAAAGTCTAGGAGGTACTTCTTATTGCTTGGTGATCACTGATGACTACTCACGATATTCGTGGGTATATTTCCTGAAATCAAAAGACGAAACGGCTCAGATGGTGAAGAATTTGATTACCAAAGTTGAGAACGTTATGGATAAAAGGGTTAAGTTCATCAGGAGTGACAATGGAACGGAGTTCAAGAATTTTGAGATGGAGATCTTCTGCCTTCAGAAAGGGATTGAACACCAATACAGCGCTCCGTATACACCGCAACAGAATGGAGTGGCTGAAAGGAAGAACAGAACATTAATTGAAGGAGCCAGAACGATGCTGGCTGATTCGAAGCTTCCTGTGGTGTTTTGGGCTGAAGCTGTTGCTACAGCCTGTTATGTTCTGAATAGAGTCTTAACTGTTAAAAGACTTGGTAAAACGTGTTATGAGCTTATGCATGGGAGAAAGCCCAACTTGAGTGGTCTTGAACCATTCGGGTCCCCTTGTTCGATTTTAAAGACAAATTCTAAATTTGATGAAGTAGCTGATGAAGGAATCTTAGTCGGTTATGTTGTTGAGACTCCCAACAGACGTGTCTTTAATACATCGACCAGCAAGGTTGAGGTGGTGTGTAACACCGATATCACAAGTTACCAACCGCCAAAACCAAGCAACGGACCTGCTGAGTTTTTCGACTATGTTAAACTTTTTAAGTCTTTTAACATACCGTATTTGGATATTGCTGAAGAAGAAGAGAGAGTTGCTACGAAGATGATCCTTGATGAGGAAGAAAACCTATTACAAAGACAGCTGATCGATAAATGTCAACCTTCCTCATCAAATGCTGTCGATACCCCTGCTGCCTCGACTGAAGAAGAATTTTTCAATCCATTTCACTCTCAGCATGAAACAACCATTGACGAGTTCTCTTCTAACTTGGAAGACAATTTGCATGTTGGTTCTGTTCCGACCACGAGAATTCATAAAGATCACCCTTTAGAGAATGTGATTGGTGATGTGTCCTCCGGTGTATAAACAAGACGTAGCTTGAATGAGCACACCTGTGTTTACACAAGCATCAAGGAGACAGGGATAATCAACGAATGCTTGTACACCTGCTTTATCAGCCAGATTGAACCGAAGAATTATCAAATGGCTCTCAAGGACAGCTCGTGGGTCGAAGCTATGCAAGAAGAGTTGGCTCAATTCAAGAAAATGGAAGTTTGGACTTTGGTTGAAAAACCGAAGCATGTGCATGCGATAGGCACAAAATGGGTGTTTAAGTGCAAGAGAGATGAGAAAGGGATTATCATAAGAAACAAGGCGAGACTAGTCGTTAAAGGTTTTAATCAACAAGAGGGGATTGATTATAATGAAGTGTTCGCTTCTGTCGCAAGGTTGGAAGCCATTAGATTGTTTTTGGCGTTCGCTGCTTATAAGAAGATGAAGGTATTTCAGTTGGATGTGAAGAGTGCGTTTCTGAATGGGAAAGTTGATGAGGTAGTGTATGTTGAGCAACCTCCGGGTTTTCCTGACCCAGACTTTCCTGATCACGTGTACAAGTTAAGCAAGGAATTGTATGGACTACATCAGGCACCTCGTGCCTGGTATTCAACTTTATCAGATTACTTGCTTGAAAATGGGTTTGAAAGAGGGAAGATAGATAGCACGTTGTTCGTCAAGAGAGATGGAAGCGACTTCCTGCTGGTGCAAGTCTACGTGGATGACATTATTTTTGCTGCATCAAGAGTCTCCATGTGTCAAGATTTTGAGGCCGTCATGAAAAAGAGGTTTGAAATGAGTGCTATGGGTGAACTAACTTTCTTTTTAGGATTGCAGGTTGATTAGAAGAAGGATGGGATGTTCATTCATCAGACCAAGTATGTCCATGATGTGCTCAAACGCTTCAAGATGGAGGACAGCACTCCATTCGACACTCCAATCTGCGTCAATCACAAATTGGGTGCTGAGTCAGACGGTGATGCAGATGTGGACCCAACTCAATATCGGGCTATTATAGGTTCTTTAATGTACTTAACTGCTTCTAGGCCTGATATAATGTTTGCTGTTTGTCTTTGTGCACGCTTTCAGGCAAACCCAAAAGAATCTCATCTGAAGGGTGTGAAGAGGATACTGAGGTATCTCAAGGGCAAACCGAAGCTGGGGTTGTGGTACCCGAGAGGAGGAGACTTGGAGCTAGTCGCTTACACAGATTCTGATTATGGAGGGTGCAATCAGAGTCGGAAGTCAACAACTGGAGGATGTCAGTTTCTTGGTGGCAGATTGGTGTCGTGGCAATGCAAGAAACAGACTTCGGTCGCAATTTCAACCTGTGAAGCAGAATACATGGCAGCATCCAACTGCTGCTCCCAGGTTCTTTGGATTCAACAACAGTTGCGCGACTATGGTCTGAATTTCTTACTTACTCCTATTTGCATTGATAACACAGCTGCTATCTCAGTAACTAACAATCCCGTGAAGCACAGTAAAACTAAACATATTGACATACGTCATCATTTTATACGGGATTGTGCTGAGAAGAAACTGATTGTGCTTGAAAAGGTGGATACGCTTGATAATTTCACTGATCTTTGTACTAAAGTGTTTGACAAAACAAGATTTCAAAACCTTATCGAGCTGAATGGGATGATCAATCCCGAGTAACCATGCTTTTCATGTTATATTTAAAAAAAAAAAAGTCACTATCGCTTAAAAATATGTCGGTTGCCTCAGTTTGAAGGACTTGTCTTCGGATATGTTTTGGTCCTCATTTTCTACTTGTAGAATTTGAAGATAGCCATTAACCAAAGGACTGAAAGTGACCGGGGCGGTTTATGATGAGTTTTCATTCTTTCGCTTAAAATTAGTCGATCATACTTAGTTAGAAGGACACATACTAGTATGTGGTCGGTCCAGCTGATGCATTGGATCTTCGGGATAGCCGTTTACCTGAAGACCTTGTTTTGGTCGGGGCGATTAATGTTAAAATTTTTAAAAGGGGAAATGAAATTATTTTTCAAGTCTACTACTTCGTAAGAAGTTCGTTTGCTATGTTTAACAGAAAATTGATCCAACCTTGGAAAATGATAGATATACTGATTCTGTGTGCTTAACTAGTGAAGTTATTAGGCTTAAAAGGCTTTAGGACAGTCATTGTATGTCATGGTAACTTTTTATGGTGCGTAAAAGTAGATGTGATACAAATTAAAACTACTCGATTGTACGTGGAAACTCCTTAAGAGTTTTGCATGTCTTCATATATATCTTTCCGAATGATAGGCAGAAAAGTGATTACCCAGTCATACACGAGCCCGTACGTGTTCTGATTCCCGTAAAGATAGTGTGTGAAGAAACTGCAGTGATCCAGATTCGGGACTTGCAGCTGTTTACTACTCTGAAGTCTATGTAAATGTTTATCATAAAAAAAAAAAAAAAAAAAAAAAAAAAAACTTATGAGTTATTGAAACATTCTAGAGTTCAAAATATCAAGACTTCTCAATCATGGAGTAAGAAAGAGAACGGGAAGCAGATGAAGAATACTTACAAACTTAATCAGACACTATGGGTCGAGGTCAATTCGTGGTGACCTGGGGAAAGCCAAATATGCTTTGAGAATAGATAGGAGGCATCATAATCTCTGAGTTGTTGCCCACTTAAATTTTGAGGAATAATTAAACCTAACTCGTATCACAGAAATGATGAAAACCATGTTAAGTTATTTACCTGCTTACAACCTGTTTCTTTATGTCATAATACAGCTAAACACGGATCTATGTGATAGTCACGTAATTAGTATGATTTCTGTTCGGAACGTAGTAGTCCTATCGAGACTGAAATTTGATCCCTTATACTTTAATTTTTAAAAGTTTCTTGTACTTAGGTAGTTTTATAATTTTTGTATCTGGTTACTTGGACTTGATCGTGTTATTTAATTCTTAAAGGGAAGTTTTAAAAGTTAATTGCAAAATGTTCAAATTATAAGGGTTGATTTTGTAAATATAGGCGATGTTGTTGAACAGGCGAACTTGTGAATAACTTCGCCTAGGCGAAGTTAACCGTAACTTCGCCTGTATAACTTCGCCCCTATATAAGGATTTTCAAATGTCATTCGTTCATTATTTTATATCAGCGAACTTATTCCGAAAATTCCAGCGAACTTGTCTCATAAACAAGCGATCTTGTCCGTCGATTTCATCTCTGTTCTTTTTCTCAGTTTCCGTTATGATTCAAGGTTCGTGGTGTCGACATATCGTATAACACATGTTCTTTCTTGTTTATCTAAGGTCGTGTCGAACCGTTATGAAACCTCGGACCGTCGGATTTTTGAAACCGTTTTTCAAACTTGTTTTTACGTGGTTGTGAACAACCTGAACGTCTAGACCATCATAAAATCGAGTTTTACGGAGTCCACAATCGTTAAAATCACCAACTGCACGTCGTTCGAAATCCTTACTGTCGCCGATTCAGATTCAGGCGAACTTAAGGTTTGGGCGAAGTTATCTGTAACTTCGCCTGAGTCTAAACTTCGCCTGAGGCGATGTTGTGGTGAGGCGAAGTTAACATTAACTTCGCCTGGACCTTTTTAACTTATCAGTTATTAGACGAACTTAAAGCTGAAGCGAAGTTGTTCCCAACTTCGCCCCAACTTTAACTTCGCCGATACATATTTTATCACAACTTCGCTCATGGTAACAAGCGAACTTGTGTTATACCTTAACGTTTATCTAACTTGCTTCGTTTGTTGCAGATATGGCTGCTGTTGCCGGTGCTGGAGGTGCTGGAGGAGATGACGGAGATAATCAGAGGCAATTCTTCCCGGGTCACAATATGTTTATCACCTTAGACCCGGAAGCGAGCGGTGTTGAGGATTACCGCGAGATAATCACATTCCTCATTCGCTCGAGGATATTCCACGCTCTCACTACGACTCTGCCGATATCCTTACCCAATATCGAGGATTTCTGGCAGACTGTGGAATACGATTGCCGCGTTGAGCCCCCGGTTATGCGAGCAACCGTCAACAATCAAGAGGTTTAGTTCTCATCTGAACAAATACGGGTGGCTTTACGTTTCGGTGAGGAGACTAGGGATGACCCTACAGAGTTTGTGGCTCCGTTCCGTGATGGAGCGTTTCTCCGAATGGGCTATTCTGGTCCATTAGGTGATACTCAGAGGAGGAAGGGTTTCCTACTCGATCAGTGGCGCTTCCTCATGCACGTAATGATTGTCTGCATGTCAGGGAGGAAGGCGGGCACTGACGGGATGGGTGCGACCATGCAGTCCGCAATGACTGCTCTGACTTATAACAAACGTTATAGCTTCAGTCAGATGGTCTTTTATGAGATCGATAGACAGAGGAGAGCAATGGCTCGTGAGAGGTTCATCATGTACCCAAGATTCATTCAGATGATCTTGAATCATGTTGCTCCCACGTTGCCTCAAAGACGTCCAATACGATACGTGGAGAGTGTGAGCAAACGTATCTTCGCTCAATGCCGCACATCCAGTGCGAGGAGCAAGCCTGAGCTGCGTCCGAGGCATACTCCACTGTTTGGGTATTTAATCAACCCGGAGTATGTTCCTGCTACTGGGGATGAGTTCAGAGACCCTCAACCACAACAGGCAGGAGCACCTCGAGATGTACCTGCTGTGCCTGTTGTGTCGGTTGTGGAGGATGTAGACCTTGATGCTGCATTTGGTGGCCAAGGATTCTTCGACATGGACCGGTTTGATCCGCAAGAAGAGGTGCAGGTCTCTGCTGCACAGGTTCGGGAAGTGAATGTTACTAGAGCAGCTACGACGGTGGCTGACTCAGATCTTGATGATGTTATGGATGAGGCGAGAAGGATGTTGGTGACACGAGAAAGGACGTTAGGGAAGAGAAAGAGGACAGTTGATGATACTGAGTCAGAAGAAGAAGAAGAGGATATTCACAAGTTGATTAGACGTTCAAGACGGGAAAGGACAGGTGTAGGTATGGGAGCTGGAGAGACTTCAAGAGTTGTACGTTTCGCTCCATCCGCACTGTCAGGTATGTCGATTGTTCCTACATCTGTACAGGTTACAAGTTTAAGCGCCGTGGAAGTTCCCGTGGTGGCTACATCAGCTGTCGGCATCCCATCCATCACACTACAGATGACGACTCCGGAGATTGTGTCTTTACCACCTCCAACGCTTACTCCTTCAGAGGTGGTTGCACAATTTGTAGAGTCCACAGTCGTTGCAACTGCAGGGTTGTCGGTCACGATACCACCTGCGGTTACGTCCACAACTGCTTCTGATGTCCCGGTTACATTCGAGATCCCTGCTGAGTATACTCAAGACACATCTCACATGAGGTTCGATTTCGATGCAACCCTCTCAGACTCGGAGAGAATAGCTGCACTTGAGCGGGTCGTGGCTGAACAATCAAGGGTGAATCTTGTCCAGACCCAGGCTATTCAGCGCCTTGTAGCAAAGAATCAACTACAGTCGTCCCTCCTGGTTGAACATGGGCGAATTATAGATGCTATGAAGGAGTTCTTGGCATCTCAGGGGGAGACAAGCTGTAGAGGCGACGAGTTAAGGACAAAGAAGAGAAATGATAGAGACGATGATCCCAATGCATCGAAAGGTGCAGGTGGTGAGTTGCCAAGAACTACTCAAGCTCTTGGGACTTCCACAACTCAGGGGGAGTCTGCAGGTGCAGTTGGTGGTGATGAGGTGGTGATGGTTGATGATGAAGATGATGTGATTGATGCTTTGAAAGAATTAGATGATGATATGCTAGATGATGATGTGATGTTTGATGATGATGTGCTGCCTATTGAGGAGATTGAGAAGATTGGAGCTCAGATTATGATTGAAGAAGATGTTGAAGAAGGTGAAATAGTAGTAGAGAATGTAGAGCATGACATTCCAGGTGTGGAGAAAGCAGATATGGGTAATGAGACAGTAATCGATGAGACTGAATGGGAAGAGCAGCCTAGGTGGAAGGAAGGCTATGCTCAGTGGTTCGTCAAAACGAAGAAACCAGCGGTCCCTACAATGTTTAAGAAGAGTTACAATATTAAAGGCTATGCTGAAGCGAAGAAAGGGATTATTTGTTGGATCTATGATGAGCAGTTGAAGCTCTTTGTGATTAAACGGTATGACGGCGTTCAGTATTTTAAAAGAATGTTAAGGTCGTTGAATACACTGCCGGAATGTGAAGTGAAAGACTTAGCCAGATTGGGGTTAATCAATCGAAATGACGATAATATTGCTAGAGTCATTGAGAAAATTGTATGGAGAGAGAGTATAAAAGAGAAGAAGTTTGAGCTGTTGAAACCGCAGAAGGGGAAACTTGTTGAAGACAAGGATAGAGGTTTGAGAGCTGATGGAAAACCTTGAATGGTCATGAAGTATAAACCGATTCGGTGCCTTAAAGAAGTACCGATGAAGCTAATGCCCAAGGATGTGCTTAAAGACCTAAAGTGGTGGTATGTGGATTGTGAGACAGCAGAGGCGGTGATGGAAGACGAGGATGAACAAGAGCTCCTAAGAGTTTACGATCCGATGCATTTGGTAAACTTATCGCAAGCTGATCTGAAGGTGCTTAATGAGAAGAAAATCTTTTATATTCCTGCTTGGAAGGACGAAGCGAGGAAGTATCAAAGAGTTGTGTCAGTTTGTGTTAGAGAAGGAGTGCATGCGTGAAGATACAAGATTGAAGATTACAAGACAAGTGCTTAAAGATCAAGATATGAAGCTACTGCCAAGGGGGAGTCTGTTGGTGCATAATGTCAGTAGTTCATAGTCTAGTGTCTGTAATCGAGTCTGTAATGTTTAATTATGTTTTGTATGTTTAAGCGAAGTTACTGACAAGTTCGCTTAACAGGCGAACTTGTTAGTCAAGCGAAGTTATGGACAACTTCGCCTGAACATGCCAGGCGAAGTTGTCGTGTATAAATAGTCCTAGGTTACGGCTTGGTTAGTGATCGTTGTTTTAAGTTCGTGTCAGTAGTTCGAGTTCATTGTAACGTGAGGACGAGAGTCTGTAACAGTGATATTACATCACGTGTTTGAGTTATAATATATAACGTGTGTTCGTGTGATTCGTGTTCTATACTCGTAACGATCTACGCAGGGATTCCGCACCTGAGTAGACCGAGATATCTCGTGCGATCCGTCCAGGGAACCTACAAAGATTAACCCTCTGAAGGGCCATGAAGCACGATGTTCTAACTCAACTGGAAGATGACAGGCCTTCCCATAGATCATCCGAAATGGTGTGGAACCAGTCGGAGTTTTGTAAGCTGTACGGAAGGCCCACAGAGCTTCATCTAATTTGTCGGACCAATCCCGACGATTTGAACCAACTGTTTTCTCGAGAATACGTTTAATTCCCCGATTACTCACTTCTACTTGCCCACTGGTCTGTGGGTGGTAGGCGGTCGCAAGCCGGTGGGTGACCCCATAGCGCTGCAACGCCTTCTCCATCTGCGCATTGCAGAAGTGAGTACCTCGATCACTGATCAAGGCCTTCGGGACTCCAAAACGGGAAAACAAACCTTTTAAAAATCTCACTACAACTCGGGCGTCGTTAGTGGGCAATGCTTTGGCCTCGACCCACTTGGAAACGTAATCAACAGCCACAAGAATGTACTTGTTCCCTCTAGACGACAGGAACAGGCCCATAAAATCGATACCCCAAATGTCAAAAACCTCGCATACCTGAATCGCATTTTGGGGCATCTCATTCCGGGATGAGATATTACCAACACGTTGACATCGGTCACAATTTTTAACAAACTCATGTGCGTCTTTGAAAATAGAAGGCCAATAGAATCCAGAATCAAATACCTCCTTCGCTGTCGAACTCGCACCGTGGTGACCTCCTGTCGGTCCCACATGACAATGGCTCAAAATCTGCCATCCCTCCTAAAATCTCCTAATTAACTGATTAGCACCAACACGGAAAAGATATGGGTCGTCCCATAGGTAGAACTTAACATCAGCAAAGAATTTCTTCTTTTGCTGGTAAGACATCTTCGGGAGGTATCCATCAGCAAGATAGTTTGCGAAGTCAGCGAACCATGGAAAACCTTCCTCCTGTGCCTTAACGAACATGAGACTTTCCATCGGAAAACGGTCGTTGATCCTGCCCCCCGAATCTTCTAACTCAGCACCTTCTAATCGTGAAAGTTGATCGGCCGCAACATCCTCGGCCCCCTTTTTATCACGGATCTCAATATCAAACTCTTGAAGCAACAGGATCCAACGGATAAGACGAGGTTTGGCATCCTACTTGCTGAAGAGATAAGGAATAGCAGCATGATCCGTATAAACAATCGTTTTGGACAAAACCAGATAGGACCTAAATTTGTCGAAAGCGAACACCACAGCTAAAAGCTCTTTTTCGGTGGTGGTATAGCTTTCCTGTGCGCCATTTAAGGTCCGGCTCGCATAATAGATCGGATGGAAATGTTTATCCTTCCGTTGTCCAAGAACCGCTCCGACTGCGAAGTCGCTCGCGTCACACATTAACTTGAATGGTGACGACCAGTCGGGAGCAACCATGATCGGGGCGTTAACAAGTTTGTCTTTTAGAAGATCAAACGCCTCGATACACTGCTCGGAAAAAACAAATGGAGCATCCTCCAAAAGTTTGGTCTTTTAGAAGATCAAACGCCTCGTTACTGTAGCTGCGATCGCAGCTTGTAGATGTTTGGGTTTTTAGGTTTTTTTCTTTGTATTTCGGGATTAGGATGAGATGAATGGCTGGAAACATTATTAATTATCATAATATAATATAATATAGGGCTTTTAACTTGTGGGCTTGGACCGGGCCTTGATTAAACTTTGAAACTTTGACAATTAAACCCTCCAAGTTCTCTTTTTCTTGCCTTTTTTTCCACATCTTTCCATAATCTACACAAAACATTTCAACTTTGTAAAACTTTGCACTTAACCCCCTAAACTTACATAAATTTGATATTAAATCATTAAAACATCATAAAATTGTAAGGAAATATAAGTGTGTTATTCAACACATCAATTAACATAACATAAATCGGCTCATCTACTAATAATATAAACAAAGAAATGAATATAAAAGTAGTGAATACTTAATAGACATACCTACTTTGAGCACTTCACTACATGCATCTTTATAATTTTGATTTTTGAACTTCATATATGATGGATACTACATCACAATCGGAAGCGATGTCCTAAAAAAATATATTAAATTACAAATAAGCCCCCACTCTAGCAAGTGAATATGAAACACTGATAGATTAAAAATCCAAATTAATATGAAATACATCATTGAAAGACCAATTGCTTTCTAGCAATGTTGGTTAAAAGATTGTGGTCAACACAATTTGGGACTCCGTTGGCATGGTTGTAAGGGTACATGACTAAGCTAGCTTGGGCATGTTGTATGCAACTTCGGAAAGGAAAAGCAGTTGACACGAGTAGATCACAAAGTCATCAAATTAGGGGCAAACATGCTGGTTCTTGACCCAAATGCAGTAACATGACACTTTGAGTCCATTTGTGCTTTAACATTACCAAGAAACCAGGTTGTATGCATTTTTAAATCACACATAATTAAGGATTCATGATAGGGTTAGAACAGAAAACTATAGAGATGTAAGGAAAAACCGATTTCTGGATGAATAACCAGATGTGATCGGCGCTAGGTTTAATAACAATTCACCCAAATATTCAAGGTTACATAAGACACCAAAAACAACATAAAAAGGCAATAATGGTCCCCAAACACATGCAAACCAAAGAAA
Source organism: Bidens hawaiensis (assembly GCF_021521415.1). Lineage (NCBI taxonomy): Eukaryota > Viridiplantae > Streptophyta > Magnoliopsida > Asterales > Asteraceae > Bidens > Bidens hawaiensis. The sequence continues at coordinate 713,824 of NW_027491816.1, forward strand.
TAAATAAAAAACACTAAACAAGGAAATAAGACTCATAGTTCATATCAATACTCATTCCTTAACCCACTTTTTGATCTCAAGAAGTGAGCTCAGAAAAATCTGGAAAACGCAACTTCAGCTCATCCAAGAACTCCAACGTGGCATATTGTGTTACCTGTCCATTCCAATGCACCAACACCTTCATGGCTGCTCGGTTACCTCATTTAACTAATTTTCGGTCCAGAACAGCGCGCAGCTGAAGAGAGAACCGAACCTCGGTTGGTAAAGGAATGATTTTAGATGGTGGTCCACCCGCCCCCTTAAGTAGTGAAACATGAAAAACAGGGTGAATCTGAGCCTCGCCCGACAAGTCCAACCTATACGCGACTTTTTCCACCTTCTCCACAACAAAAAAGGACCGAAATATTTAGGGGTGAGTTTCGAATGCTTATGGACCCGTAACGAATTCTGCATGTAAGGCTGAAACTTGAGGTAAACCCAAGTGCCCGTTTCAAAAACCCTTTCAGTTCGGTGTTTTTCGGCTTGTTGCTTCATACGGTTTTGAGCTTTAACTAACGATTGTTTCAAAACTTTCACAACCGCTTCTCGATCTTGCATCATCTCATCCACATCCTTATCCCCCGTTTCCCTCGGAATGTAGGGAATATGAAATGGGGGTCGATACCCGTAGATGTCCTCGAAGGGATTTTTTTTCCCGTAAACCATCGTCTCCACCCACAACCATACAATTTCCCTTGGTTAGCCACTTTCCATTCCACTTAAACCTTGGAAAGTTCTCCCCGTTTTTAAACCTTGGAAAGTTCTCCACCCGCTGACGCATCCGTTGCGATAACGAACTGTTTAGTAGGGTCGGGCAAGGATAAAACTGGAGCCGATGATAGGGCCCCTTTAAGCCTGTCAAACGCATCTTGAGCCTCCTCACTCCATCGGAATGCATCTTTTTTAACAGATCTTTGAGGGGTTTTGCGATAATTCCAAATGATCAAATAAAACGCCGGTAATATCTGATTAACCCCAAAAAACCCCGCAACTGTTTAAGGGTCTTGGGGACTAGCCATTGTTGCACTGCTTCGATCTTATTCGGGTCCGTTTTTACCCCTTCTATATAATATGACCCAAATACTCCACCGCTCGACCCCCGAACACACATTTAGGTTCTGTAGCAAACAACTTGTTTTCTTTCATATTGGAGAGAACCTGTTTTAAGTGTTGAACATGCTCGTCTTCACCTTGTCTATAAACGAGTATATCATCAAAAAAACACCAAAACCCCTTTCCGTAGCATGGGCTGGAACACATGGTTCATAAGAGTTTGAAGCGTGGCTGGTGCGTTCGTAAGACCGAAGGGCGTAACTAGGAATTCATAATGCCCCTCGTGGGTTCGGAACACTGTTTTATGAACATCCTCGGGTGCCATACGAACCTGATGATACCCAAAGCTTAAGTCCATTTTTGAGAAAAAGAGGCTCCACCCAACTCATCCAACAACTCTTCAATTAAAGTAATAGGAAACTTATCTTTGATGGTGGCATCGTTAAGTCGGCGGTAATCCATACACATCCGCCATTGCCCGTCTTTTTTCTTCACAAGCACCACCAGGGCAGCAAAAGAGCTCTGACTGTTTTGAATGACCCCTGAATCTAACATCTCTCGCGTGGTGTTTTCTATCACATCCTTTTGAACCGACAGGTACCGACCGGTAAGGACGTTGACTAATGGGCTCTATCCCCTCTTTGAGAATCCTTTGGTGGTCGAACGGTCGCGTAGGGGGGTAACCCCTTTGGCATTTTAATCACCTCAAGAAAGGATCAAGTTAATGCCTTCCATGGGAGGCCGTCTCGTGACACATTCGGTCACACACCACCTTGGATTGGTAAGTCTTATCGGTTTCCCCGCTAGCTAATTGTAGGCTAAATAACTGTAAACTCCCATCCTTGGCATGTTCTTGCAACAAATCCCCCATCTCTTCTACCTTTCTACCGAACATACCGATATCTTATTGTTTTGTAACCCCTTTAGCTCGTATTGTTTCCCTTCAACCTCAAATCGCATGGTCATCTTTTGGAAATTCCAAAGAATGTCATGTAGGGGAAGAAGCCATTGCACCACCAATATCATATCGTAGTTTTCTAAAGCGATAAGGAACACCTCTTTGGTAAACCAGTGGCCTTGAATGGTCCATTGAAAATCAGAACACATTTGAGTGCAACTATGTTTTCCCCCCGCTACGCTAACATTAATCGGTGTAATGTCTTTAAGCTTACATTGCAATCTTTTAGCCAACCGAATGTCAATAAAGTTGTGAGTCAACAATGAGTCAATCAAAATGTGGAGTTGGCGGGTCCCCATCGAGCCTTGGACTCGCATTGTGGAATAGGAAGGAAGGCCCGTTAAGGCGTGAATCGAAATCTGGTGGTCTTTTTCTTCCTCATCCTCAACTGTTTCAACTACCCCTACATCGTCTTCATCATCCATTTCAATTATATAAAGTAGGTTTCGGTTCCGAGGACATTTATGACCCGGAACAAATTTCTCCATGAACCAAAAACACTCTCCTTTTGCTAGTTTTTGTTCCAACTCTTTACTGGTGAGACGACGTGCACCCCCAGTCGGTCTGGTAGCACTAGCGGTTATTCAGCTAGGTGTCGGTAAAAGTGGTAGTTTCGTAGCATTGTTCGGTGGTGTAATCTTGGAATTGGTGTTGCTCTTCATGCTACCCATATCTCCTCTCGTGTTAAGTTTACCCTCCCAATTCTCATTGTTAAGTGCTTGAGTCTTATCCAACTCATATGCCTCATGCAACGTGCGTGGTTTAAACATCTTAACCGGACTCCTAATGTCTGGTTTAAGGCCTTAAGGTAGAGGCTAACAACTTGGGTTTCACTAAGTGTTACCTTATTCAATAGTGCATCAAAAGCTATATTGAGATCATGAAGCGAACCCGTTTGGTTGAGGGAGGCTATTTCCTCTAAGGGATCTTCAAACATAGCATTAGAAAAACGGGTTGTAATAGATAGCACATAATTCTCCCACCGAACTTCGGATACAGTAGCATTACGTGTACGCAAGAAAGCCCGGTGCCACTTGATTGCATCCCCTTCAAATAGAACAACAACGCACTTGAGTTTCACATCCTCGGGAGTCTCATCTACTACAAAAAAGTGTTCGCAACGGTAGACCCAACCCTCCACGTCTTCACCAAAAACTTGGGAAATTCGACCTTCCCAATCCGTAGGGATCTGTTACCCTTCGAGTCTACCCCGTTAGAAGAAAACGACTGACCCGAGCCAAACCCCATGCTACTTTCCTGGCCCTATTTATCCTGGGCCGCTTTCAAGATTTCTTGTTGTTGTTTCATTAACGCCGATAGTGATGTTTGGATCTTTGTGATTGCCTTGTCGTGATTCTTGAGGGTTTTGTCGACATCCTGGTTGCGAGTGTTCGTCATGATAACGAGAGTAATTCTGACCGAAGATCAGAATGTCATTGATACCCTTAATAGGGTTAGAACAGAAACTATAGAGATAGAAGGGAAAACCGATTTCTGGATGAATAACCAGATGTGATCGGCGCTAGGTTTAATAACAATTCACCCAAATATTCAAGGTTACATAAGACACCACAAACAATATAAAAAGGCCATAATGGTCTCCAAACACATACAAACCAAACAAATAAATAAGAAAACTAAGCAAGGAAATAAGACTCATAGTTCATATCAATTCAAGATTATAATCAAGATAACATATAAGAAAACCTAGAGGTGGCAACCTTGACCCAAACCATTTCAAATGGATTAATTTGGGTTGTTTTAAAATTTAAATGGGTTGATCTGGGTCATAGGATTTAATTAAATGGGTCAAAATGGGTCACTTGAAAATTCACATTCTTATTTTCGGGTCAAACAATATAAAAAGCCCATAATGGTCTCCAAACACATGCAAACCAAAAAAATAAATAAAAAACACTAAACAAGGAAATAAGACTCATAGTTCATATCAATTCAAGATTATAATCAAGATAACATATAAGAAAACCTAGGGGTGGCAACCTTGACCCAAACCATTTCAAATGGATTAATTTGGGTTGTTTTAAAATTTATATGGGTTGATCTGGGTGATAGGTTTTAATTAAATGGGTCAAAATGGGTCACTTGAAAATTCACATTCTTATTTTCGGGTCAAAATAGGTTGACAAATTTAACTATATGGGTCAACATGGGTTAGTGTCTTAAGGAAAAGTGGCATGTTCGGGTTAAAATGGATTTTAGATTGGAACGAGATTGGTTTAGGTTTCGGCTTGGATCAGGTTTCGTGCCGACACGAGTTTTAGCACTGGACGGGTTGGGTTTCGATTTCTTTTCGCACTGGACGGGTCGATTTTGGTTTTTGTTTCGTTTTCGTCGACTTTTCAGTTTCGGTTAATTTTTCGGATTTTTTTAGATGAACGAGGAGAACGGCGAAAACATTTTGTTTTTCATTTTTATTTATATTTTTAGTTATGATTTTTTTATTGTTTTTTGTTGAATTTTGTTTTGAGGGGTTTTGATCTTAATAAAAACCAAAAAAAAATTCAAAAAAATTAATAAAAAATTCATAAATCAAAATATATAAAAAAAAAGTAAAATAACTAAAACTTTTTGTCCGTTGTCCTCGTTCAACCAAAAAATATCTGAAAAATTAACCGAAACTGAAAAGTCGACGAAAACGAAACAAAAACGTGCTGAAACAAGCTGTTAAGTGCTGAAACGAACTGAAAAATCGCTTAAGCAAGCTGCTAAGTGCTGAAACGAACTGAAAAATCGCTTAAGCGAGCTGTTAAGTGCTGAAACTAACTGAAAAATCACATAAGCGAGTTAGGTGCTGAAATGAACTGAAAAATCACTTAAACGAGCTGTTAGGTGCTGAAATGAACTGAAAAATCGCTTAAACGAACTGTTAGATGCTGAAACGAACTGAAAAATCGCATAAACGAGCTGTTAGGTGCTGAAACAAACTAAAAAAATCGCTTAAACGAGCTGCTAAGTGCTGAAACGATCTGAAAAATCGCTTAAACGAGCTGCTAAGTGCTGAAACAAACTGGAAAATCACTTAAACGAGCTTTTGCTGTTAAAACGATCTGTAACGTGTTAAAAACGCGTTGATTCGTTGGTAAAAAAAACAAACTGACCCGAAACCCGTTTTGACCCGTTCCGACCTCGACCCGTCTAACCCGAACCTGTTGACCCTAACCCGTTCCGACCCGAACCAAAACAACCATTTTTTTAAGTGACCCGTTTCGACCCTAACTCATTTCAACCCTAACCCATTCGGACCCATGACCCGTTTTAACCCAACCCAACCCATTTGCCACCTCTAAGAAAACCCCATTACTCGTCTGACCTCTTTGCCTTTTATAAAAGATATCATCATCACAACCTTGATAACTGAACAATTAGTTACTCATTCAACTTTGCACTACAAATGATGAGAAACTTGAAAATTTGTGTTATCATGCTTGAACATAATCCATGTCTAACTTAATATAAGTAGTATTATATTTTGACAACTCTATTATGTATTAAAAAGAAACTTAATAACCTGACAGCAAGGAACATCAGTGTTCTAAAACACTTAAAGGTATATAATGCATTAAAAAAACTACACAAAACTGACAGCAACTACATAAATCCATACTATTTTGGTAGCTATATAGTGCTAGAAAATTGCACGAAACTAACAACAATAACTGCACAAATCAGAACTGTTTTTGATTCTCTTCATGCATAAAAACTGCAATAACTTAACAAAAAAAAATTGCATAAATCTGTACAGTTTTGACAGCTATATAGTGCATAAAAACTGCACTAAATTGACAGCAATAAACTGCACAAATATGCATTGTTTTGACAACTTTTTATGCATAAAAATTGCACTATTCTAACACCAACAAACTGCATAAATCTGCACAGATTTGACATCTATACAGTGCATAAAAATGCACTAAATTGATAGCAATAAACTGCACAAATATGCATGGTTTTGCCAACTCTTTAGATATAAAAACTACACTAATCTAGCACCAACAAATTGCATAAATCTGCGCTTTTTTTTTGTTTCAGAACATCTCTAAGTCATAAGTTCAAAACTTTTCAAGTTAGCTAATAATTAGTAAGAATTATGAACAACAAACCGTTAAGAGAGTTATGAACAACCACAAGTTTCTGAGAAGTTGAAATCATTTCAATCACCTCTCGAAAGCCATGTATACTTTTCCTTTGTTCCTCTTCTATACGTTTAAGATCATTCTGCAAGAGTAAAAAATATTGGCAACTAAACGGGTTGAAATTGTAACTTTTAATAATAATACGTACAATAGGGTATGATCACCTCTTCAGTTATTTGAAAGATTTGCTGAAGTCGACAACTATGATTGATTATTATAAGAAGAAGTCCTGGTTGCCACATGTCCCGACAAATATGAATAGGATACCTGATGTTTCTCATTTGTATAATTTTGTAACGGCAACACACTATTGTAAAAAAAACTTGAATGAGAGAGATGATACAACTTGTGTCAAAATTATTCACATAATCAAAATTCTGTTCGTTGTTGATATCATTTGAAGGGCCTATTATATGTCCTTTAAATTGTTCACAGTCACCTTCATTCTTCATTGATATACCCTTCTTTTCATACTGCAATAACACGTAAACGAATATCATAAGTATCATAAACATGCTTGTCACAAAAATAAATACATATAATAAATAATACCTTATCAGGATTGTAAAGCTGAAATGATATTAAGTTGATCCATTCCATTCCTTTCTCACTGACAAAACAACATAAAGGTGTTTCGAACATAACAAATAAGTTTAACCCCCCTGTTCAACATACTTGCATAGCAAACAAATTTAAGATAGAACTTTCATACACATATTAATTACCACATGATGATACAAATACAATTAATAATTCTGCCATAATACAAATAAATACGATGTCTAGGGGTTCATGTTGACCAACCTTGGGAGCGACGTATGCAATCGAACCCTTACGAAGGACAAGCGAATCAATTTCTTCCTTGCGTCATTAGACAAATTGCAGATAAAACTCCGACGATGGCATTGATGCGTCAATTTGATAGAATGGTTTTCATTTTTAAATTTGGAAGATGGAAGACGTAACTATGGATTTGAATTTTATAACTATTATGCGTTGTGGAACCGCTGGAGCGTATGGGAGGGAGTAAAACTACACTGGTAACTGCTGATAACTGCTGTTTGAGGGATCATCATCTACGGTCAGGATTCCACCTTAAGACTTTTCTAGGGCTCAGATCGAAGGAACATGCGGTTACAACCGCCCTCAATCTTCTCTGGCCATATAATATATAATTTTGATGTCTGGTTAATGTACATTTGCGTACTAGAAAGTGAACTACAATAGAAAAAATTTACTAGGTTCGTTCTATATGTGGCACATGTGGATGGCATCTCCACATACACTGCATTGCATGGCTACGTCCGTAGTGATGGACTCCATGATGGGTAATGTAATGGTTGGCCTTTTAAGTTTTAATCTTTTTCCTTTTTATAAAAGTAATTACAAGCTTAGCTTGCGCTATACCTGTAGTAGGAGATACCATAGTTACTTGGTGAGGTTTGGAACTCTACTGCGAGAGGGACGCCTCGCAAGCCGGGCTTTCTATTGCTCGTTTCACTCCCCCCCCTTTACCACATCATGGGGGTTTACAGACTATCATAAAAAATTATATCTTAAAACTTTTATAGTTTCAATTTGTTAAGAATATATGTAAAATATATCATTTCATTTCCTAAAGTAATTAATATTTAACACACTTCAAACTCATTCCATTTTAGTAAATTCATCAAACCGGGCCATAGTGGCTTCCCTGAACAATCTTGTCTTCTTCGCCACCCACAAACTCACGACACCCACAAAATCCACATCACATATTCAATCGCCTTTACAATCCCTTTACTATTTCATTGTTAGTTGAAAATGAGATTTTTAATAAAGTTGGGCGCCATGTATCCGATGAAATGTCTTTTTAAGTTTTAGTATCATTTTGCCATATTTTATGACAACTCATTCTTCTACTTTGAACGGCTTATGGTCGTGTCCGTTCTTATGCTTCATTGTTGTTCAAATGGTGGAGCGAGAAATAAGCGGATTCCTCGCTTAATCTCTCATCTCAAGAGTGTGCACCTTTCTAAAGAAGAACGTAAAAGGAGTTGCGGGAGGCAATTGCTACGGACCATGGGTTGTTTTAGACAGTTAATGAAACATTGAAGGATTTGGATCAATGGTTGTGCTGAGAGTGCATGAATCTTCATGCCTTGAAACGTGCTTGTCATCAACCTGATTGCAATGTGAAGTTTACCTATCGTGCAAATTACTCGGATACACACATTTTTGGGATTTCGAAACCTTCTATCAAGTGGCCCGAGACAACTGTTCATGAGTCCGTCATGTTGGATGTGTCCCTCCTTGATCGTGTCCTTAACGCACCTATCTTACAGTCAAGAGTATCCCTTATAGTTGTCGGTTGGCTTTCTCGCAAGCGTTGAAAACAAAACTTTATAAAGTGGTTGCTCAACAAGGTTCTGTTGATGCAAGGATTAGGCTGTTACCTCTTCCTCGTTGCACTTTACTGGTGTTCAGACCCAAAAATAGACAGGAAAGCGGGTCAGGTAATACGAAAGCCTTACAACATCGTCAAATAATGAGTTCTTTAGCCATATGGGGGAAAGTTGACGGTATTGCCATACTAATTAAAAATGAGTTAAATGTTTCTGGTCCGGGGTCCTTAGGACAATGTGACATGGATATTCAAAAAGAGGGGGTCTTCTCAACAATAACATTTAACAATGTCTTCGGAAAGTTGCAGATGGTCACTTTACTACATCAATAAAGGTGTTATGCTCATTTGTGTTGCATTATACAATGGTGATACCGCAAAGGATTTAGAGGCTAAACACGCGTACAAGCAACCCTGTTGTGACGAAGGTTGATAGTGTCCTTGGTTGCATCAAATCGTTCCCTAAAGGAACTTCGCGTGGCGGTTTAAGGGTGCAACAAATTTTGGATGCTCTTTGTGGAGAAGGGGCAGTTGTTGCTACTAGCCTCATATACGCTATCACTGCATTGATGAATTTATGGTTAGGATGGAGATGCTCGTCTACATTGGCAGAGTTTGTCGTGTCAGCTCCTCTTACACCGCTTTTAAAACATGACAACGAGATTCGACCTACTACAGTGGGTACTATATGGAGGCATTTGGTTTCTAAGGTTTCTATGAAAGATTTTGGCAGAGAAATGACCAAATACCTTAATTATTTTCAGTTTAGAGTTGGTTTGTCAGGTGGTGCGAAGGCCATATTACATAGCGTCAACAGGGTATTGAGTGAGTGCCACACTGATGGGTCTCTTTCAATGCTTACAGTTGATTTTTCTAATTCACTTAATATAGTAGATAGATCAGCTTTACCTCACGAGGTAAGGATCAGATGCCCTTTTGTTTCCTTGTGGGTGGAATTTTTATACAGTCAGTCATCAAGACTATATCTTGGAGATATCATATTTGGTCCATCACGGGGGTTCAACAAGGTGACCCATTGCAACCAATTCTTTTCGCCCTTGTTTTGCACCCCATTGTACATAAGATTCGAGAAAATTGTAAGTTTTTTCTTCATGCTTGGTATTTTGATGATGGGACTGTCATTGGACATTCAGTGGAGGTGGCTAACGTTGGGTCCAACTTTCAGCCTTGAACTGAATATTAAGGAAACTGAGCTAGTTTGGCCTTCTTGTGATGGTAGAGAGTCTCGTGACAGTTTAATTCATGTTTACACCGGAAGACCATTATTAGGGTGAAGCTTCTTGGGGGAGCTGTTAGTAAAGACACCATGATTAATTAGGGGTTGGAAAAGAAGAGAGATGTTAATGCTGTTGATTTTATGCGTCTTCTTCCTAAACTAGGTAACCCACATAGTGAGCTAATTTTGCTTCAATCATGTATGAGTATTGCTAAACTTTTCTTTGGTTTGAAAACATGCCAACCTGTACACATGGTGGAGGTAGTGTTGTTCTTTGACAAGGGATTATGTGAGGAGATTGAGGACATTGTAGTTTGTGGGGGGTCCTTTCTTTAGAGACCACCAATGGAGCCTTGCTTCTTTACCCATTAAGAATTAAGAATAGGGGTTGGGGTTTCATTTGGCAGTAGAGGCTACCTCATATACCTTTGTATCACATCTTGTGAGATAGTGGTATATGTTGGATGGAGTCTCATTATTCTTGTGCTCTGGCTTGTCTTCGTGATATGATTGCAAGCGTCAGTTTTAGCAATTTCATTAACAAAGAGACCGACCCCTTAAAGCCCAACATGCATTGGCGAGTGCTCTATTTTTCATGACATGGAGTCACACTTTGACATGACAAGTAGACTAAAAGTCATTTTTGAGTGTCTATGAGTACCACATGCTCAATACTTTCTTCTAGCTATCCCTGTAGATGGGTTAGGCCAACATACGTCTCCAATGAAGTATCATACTATCCTTAAGTATCACCTCATGATTCGTCCATTCCCAGTCGATGAGATATGCCATGTGCTATCGCAAGGCATGTTTAGACTCATCTAGGGAACACACGGTACATTGTAAAAAGCTCTAGGGGTTCAAGTATCATGAGAATCCATAGAAGATTTATAACACTCGATCTAGTCTTTCATATGATTGTGTAATCGCTCAATTAGGTTAGCTGTGTGTGTTAGTGTGTGTAACAAGAGAGAATGTCGGCAGAGTAACGAGGGAAAATGAATAAAATAAAGAACTGATAAATAGAATAACTGTTACATGGGTATATATATAGGTGATTACTCATTCGCTATACATCACATAGAGAATGAGCATCCCATTCTCTATGTCGTTCGCTATACAACCATAGCGAATGACCCTTCATACGTTAACCATCTTATTCGTTAACAAGCCTAACGAATGAGCCACAAAACTGGTCTCATTCGCTATACAACCCATAGCGAATGAACCTTACATTAACTACCAAAATTCCCCTATACATTAGATCTATTTGGAAATACATTAAACAAAGACCGAGACGATAAATGATGTATCAACAAACTCCCCCCTCATCTCGAACTTTGTGGTCATCAACTCTTGAATCCTCGGTCTTCCAATCCGCACAACTATGAATTCCATAAGCATGAAAAACCCAAACAACACGTTGGAATTTCATAGCTACCTCATTATCTTTGTTGTATGCCCATTTGATCTGATTACTGAATAGTACGTTGTTATCAGACTTAGACAAGTTGATCAGCCACATCGGATCTAAAATCTGAATAAATTCAAAATTAACTCCAAAATCCATTACGATTACCGCTTCACTTGTCTTGTCATCATAATACCACATATTGAATCTCTTATAAAGACTTTGAGGTAAAGTCTTTAAATGGACTTTCTTCAACGTTTGAGGCGGCTTCACTTTCAGTACCAACATCCTCCATCCACTACGTGGATCAATTTTATCCACAAATTACCTTGTTGATACCTGATGCTTAAAATATATGAATCCACAATTTACCTCATGGACAAGATGATGATAAAACCAATAAATAAGTTGAATATTTCCATGGTTCATGAATGGTCTAATCGCCAACGTACGAACATCCCAATGTGGCATTGAGAGAATATCAGTGAAGTGCCCAAAATATTGTATACCGTTCTCCCACTTCACTACACACACCTTTAACTCTAGTTCGTACATCCACGAGACAATATCACCTTTAGCGGTCTTCATGGCAACAAACTTCTTTATTTGAATTCAAATAGTCTTCTTTTTGTGCATACCGAAAAGTTTCAATCTGCTTGTTCATCTTCTTAGAATTATATTGGAACATACCATCAACAGCTTGTTGTGTGTCGGGTTCCTTCTCTTTCTATGTACTTTTCTCATTTTTTTTCTTATATGTTAAATACTCCTCGGCTGTTTCAAAAAGCTCAGTTGTGAAAAACGGATTCTGTCACACCCCAACTTAGGGCCCAGGCGTGTGACCAATAGTTGGTACCCATTTTGTAAATATATAAGAGTTTAAGGTTGTAAAGTGGAAGTCTTAATTAAAATATTAACATATTTTAAAAAATAGGAATTAAACAACTGTTAGTTGTTAAAAAGGCGTTTAAAGGTGAAAACCATTATTTGCATCATTTTAATACTACACTTCAGCTGAGCCATCAGATCGTCTAATGACTAACCATCATCTCTAATCACCTATTCTTGATTACCTGTAAGACAATTTATGCAATACGTCAGCAACACTTGCTGGTGAACTTGTTGACACAAAATATTTTAATACTTAATAATCCACTCGAGACATAAATTTGGCCTCGGCCCAACGTGTCTTAAGAAACAATCAATTTTTGAAATTTGAATAACAATTACACACTCCATCCCTACTCGAAACCGCTCAGCAAACACCGCAGTGTTCGATGTTACTTAGCTACTACCAATATACACAAGATAATCCCCACTCGAACATTACTTATATCTGGCCCAACATGGCAGAGGCATTATCAGGCGTGTTGCGGTGTGCCCACCGTCTAACCATATATTTAAGGATCCATACAAACACATACGATAGCCTGAGGGCCAACGTTTACCTTTTTTATAATGTTTTAAGGATACATAATCCCATGTAAACATTTAAAGACTATATTTATAAAGTTGTAAATAGTTTGGAGTTATTCACGCCTATAAAGAGCTTAGACGTATTCACCTTTTTTATGATGTGTCTCACTGATGAATGCCTCTTGCTTCCTCAAGCCTATAGTACGAGAATAACTTTTTATAAATACTAGATCAACGATCTAGCTTTAGATCTTTAGTCTATTAGCATAATCATTACCTTGATAATCATTTCTTTTTATAAAATACTTGGACCTTTAGTCTAAATGGTTTTATAATTTAAATACTACGTTTCTTCTTCATAAAGAAACGTATATAATAAGTTTCTTCTATCATAAGAAACAACTATCAAATCTTTATTATCATAAATAAATAATATACCCTTGTATTATGAAAACTATATTTCACTTATAATATAATCAAGGTAAAGACTATACCCGGACAAAGGTCTAAGCCATATATAATAAAACAATCGAATAGAACCCCTACCTTGTGTGACTAGTTTATAAGAAATGCCTAGGCTTGATGCGAGCAACACTTCTACTTGTCATCGGGTACTTGAGGGAAAAAACAAACAACACTTCTACTCCTTGCATGTACTTCTAGAAAGGAAGTCATAACGTCGAGATTTAGGCACGTACATCGAGGTAATATAAGTGTGAAGTGGATTTTGGATGCAAGAATGCAGAGCCCGACATCCCTATTTATAGGGCTGAAATTGTGACTCATTGCATATCGCGATGGGGTTCAAAGAGGATCTATATCCTATCGCGTATGAATATTATACTCCATCGCGTTTCGTTTATTTCAACGTCTCTTAAAGGCACAGATAAAGTTTCGTTATCCAGACATTTACGTAAGTTAGAGACATGAAATACATCGTGTATTCCTTTCATCTCTTCTTGAAAACGTAAGCGATAAGCTACAATGTTTATTCGCTCAAGCACTTCGAATGGTCTAACAAAACGAGGACTTAATTTTCCTTTCTTTCCAAATCGGACAACACCTTTCCATGGTGATACTTTCAACAAGACTTTATCTCCTATTTGAAATTCTAATGGCTTACGACGAACATCTGCATAATTCTTCTGTCTATCTCATGTTGTCTTAAGTCATTCACGGATTTGTAATACCTTATCCGTTGTTTCATAGACTATTTCATGTCTATAAATTTGGTTATCTTCAGTTTCAGACCAACATACCGGCATTCAACATTTTCGTCCATATAAAGCTTCGAACGACGCGACTTGAATACTTGTGTGATAACTATTGTTATACGAGAATTCCATTAGGGGAAGATGATCGATCCAACTTCCTCCTAATTCGATCACACAAGCTCAGAGCATATCTTCTAGCGTTTGGATTGTTCTTTCGCTCTGCCCATCCGTTTGAGGATGATGTGCAGTGCTAAGTTTCAATTGAGTTCCTAACGCTTGTTGGAAAGTATACCAGATTTGAGATATAAATCCACTATCTTGATTGAATATGATAGATAATGGAACACAGTGTAATGATATGATGTTATTAACATATATTCGCGCCAATCTATCCATGGAATAAGAGTCGTTGATAGGTAGAAAATGAGCAGATTTGGTTAACCTATCAATGATAACCCATATTGCATTATGTTGACGAGTGGTCTTTGGAAGTTTAATAATGAAATCCATAGTTATCATTTCCCATTTCCAAACGAGAACTTCGAGTTGTTGGAGTTAACTCGAAGGCTTTTGATGCTCGACTTTTACTTGTAGACAAGTTAAACATTTAGTTACATACAGAGCAATGTCTCTTTTCATTCCATTCCACTAGTAGTTAGGTTTAAGATTTTGGTACATTATATCACTACCGGGGTGCATCATGTACTTCGATTTATGAGCATTATTCATTATCTTTTCACGTAGCTCTCCAACACTTGGTACCCAGATTTTGTTACTTAGTCTGAGGATATCATTATCTCCTTAGACTAGAGAATCAATCGTATCATTCTGCTTTTCTTCGGAGATGTTAATTTTCTCAATCACTTGCTTTTGAGCTTTCTTGATTTGGTCGGTTAGGTCTATTTGTAATTCTTATCTTAAAGCTCAAACTCTTTTATGTTTCTCATGTTCCTTTCCGTTTAATGCGTCAGTTACAACAATAGCTTTACCTTCATGATAAATGATTTCACAATCATAATCATTCAAGGTTTCCATCCATCTTCTTTGATGCATATTAATTTCTTTTTAGTCAAAGATGTGCTTCAAACTCTTATGATCAGTGTACACAATAAGCTTAACTCTGTAGAGATAGTGGCTCTATAATTCCCAAGGCAGGATCTTTCAATGTGATATCAATAAAACCCGTTGTTAGGTGGAATCTAACAATGAACTGATTCAAGAAAAATACGAATAAACACAATAAACACACAAATGACTTCAAAACACACTTTATATTAAACTTCAGGTGCTTAAGCCCTCAATAGTGATTACAATAAGATATGAATGACAAACTCTCTCTCTCACCGTCCTATTATTGACCCTCACAAAAGACCTAGTTACAAGGTATATATAATGTACCAAGCATCCAAAGGCCAAACCTATAAAAAGGTCCACTGAAATCAAGAGATTTCGGTGTTACATTTTAGCCTAAAACCAAGCCCAACTAGATGAAGTATAAACCATAAAGTATAGCCCAACAATCTTACCCCTTGGTTTATAGCTTGATCTTCACTCGTGTTCCAACACTTCATCATCAGCCTCTTTGTAAGCACATGTCCATAAACCTGTGCGTATAATCGATCCAACCATATCAGTATATTCTTTAGCAACTGGCTCATAATGTGGTTCAACCATGATTTGAAAGCCGCTAAGGATCTTGATATCCTTTTCACCAAACTTCAGTAAGTCTCTTGGATCAACCATACGGTACTGTCCCTTCTTTAGCCGTATAATAACTGTAGCCATCTCACCATCATATGTACAAAACTTCATCTCATCAAGAGAACCTTCTGGAAATCTCTTGGTGATTGGAATGGACGTCACTTTAGCAGTCGGAGGCCACACTATGTTCAGCATTGGCTTATTAGTATAAGGATCACGAACCCCCTTCGCCATTTTAACAAAAGATTCAGCAGCAGGCATACCAGGGAATCCTCTTTCAACTTAGTTGCTCTGAAAGTTCCAGAATTTAGTTGCCTTTGGATCATGATTCAGGTTGTGGAAGGGAGCTTGTATTAAATCACTCAAATGATTTTCGTCCATGAACCAAAATCCTTCATCTTCTTGTAATATTCCATATTTCCATATTTGCGCTTGTCCCACCACATTTCTTTGTCGATATCGTATCCCCATGAAACGCCTCCCGAACGATCACCATACTTTTCGGAGATACCCTTTTGGAGTTCCACCACAAATTTGTCCGGATGATCTGAAGACATGACATTCTGATTGGAGTTATACCCGATCAACATCTTTCTTTTGATTCTTTCCATTTGTTCAGTAGTCTTGGGTGGAGCGGCTAAGTATTTCTCTAGTTGCTTAGAAGTATCATTATTTGAAGCACGACGCAAACTGGAGCCACTATCAACAGGAGCATCTTGCTCATCACCAACAATCTTTTCACCACTATCATCTCCCCCCTTTAAAGTTATCTCCAAACCGTTTAACAAACTTTTGTTGGAGATCAAAGTACAAAGCGGTAAGACCACCCATGCTCGCTTGAAGCTATTGAATCTTTGAGTCTTTATTAGTGTTCCTGGCTTCAAGCTCTTGAATACATACATCTTTCACCACAGAGTCTTGTTCAATCTCAAAGACCCTTCGTTGCAAAGAGTGTACATCGACTGGTTCAGATTCCAAAACAATCTCTTTACCCTTATCTTGCAAAAATTTGTCTTGCATAGCTAGAATGTGAGCAATATTCTCAGATGCACTCGAGCTTTCTTGACCAGTTGGATAAGAAGATCCGGATGGTTCAATAGTCTACTGAATGTGGGCTTAAAATTCAAACTCTTGCATAATATCATCAAAATCTTGATCTTAAGTATGTTGAGTTTCAACAGATGGGCCCTGAACAGACTAAGTCTCAATAGTAGGCTCATTTGGTGTTTGTTGAACTGTTGGTATAAGATCACTCACCAGCACACCCGGTCATGGATATTTCTTTCTTTGTTAACGTGGAATAAGATCGGTGGCCAGCTCATCATCATCATCATCATCATCATCATCATGTGTCACAACAACTGATTGTGGAGGTTTCAATTGAGTGGAGCTTTTCTTTAAACATATCGAATGCTTCAAGTTGTTCAGCAGTGGTTTCAATGTAGTTGAGTGGAGGTTTCAATGGGCACCTGGTGTTTAATCTCCAAAGGTTTTGATGGAGAACTATCAGATTCATCGTCGGAAATAGTTTCAAAGGCAGTTGAAGGCCTTTGAACCGGAACAACTGTTAGTGCACGGTTTTTTCCGTCTCAAGTCTTTGTAATCGTTATGTAATTTATTATTATTTTAATGTAAATGGAAATTTAGTAATTATATGTTCCATACGTTATATAATGGCTCATTCGTTATGGATTTTCAACGAATGAAGCTAGTCGTGTTTATTATAGTTCATTCATTAAGAATGTTTAACGAATAGACCTTAATCGTTATTGTTTTATGTCCATTCGTTAAGGATGTTTAACGAATGGACCTCAGTTGTTATTTATTGTATCCATTCGTCATGTAATTTTGACGAATGGGGTATAACAAATGAGTCATTCGCTATACCATTTTGATTATTTATGTAATGTAGACGAATGAAGGCCATTCGTTATAGATTGTGTAACGAATGACATTCGTCTTTTATATATAGGCTGTTCAGCCAAAGCATAACTTAAGTGTGTTAAATTTTATTTTTTGTGTGACATTACTCTTCTCAATTGTTCTCTCAAAGCACCTCGTTAATATTAATCAGATTCATTCTAATATATATAAATACATATCGCATAACCAGATCCAATATTCAATTGATATGACGTATTCTATCAACTGAAGATCTATAGTGTTCTCAAGTGGTATCAGAGCAATTACCAGGGTTAGATTGTGCTTATCATTAAGGTATTCATCATAAATTGATTGATTTTATATAGTTTAGTTTTATAATTATAGATCTGATAAGTTGTTCATCAGTTTTCATTAAATTAGCATGTTGAAATGATGATTTAATGTTGAATTGATTGTAATTGGGTTCCGATATGGATTTGGATTTGTGAGGTTCATAGTGGTTGAATTGGATAATTGTATGTGTTTGGAATGGATGTGTGTTGAATTTGTGTGTTAAACGAAACGTGGGAATCTGTTTGGTGTTCAGTTGGACCTTTGGCTGGTTTAATTCGGTAATTGTTTGTTCAGATTAGTTTGGTTTTGTTCGCGGGAAAATTACGAGTCGTTTGAGTTATATATTGTGAAAATTTAATGAATATTGAGTGAATAATCCATGAGTTTGTGATTATTCATTTTTGTGTTTGAATCTAGAAATTTTCCAGATCTGGAAATCAGCTTGAAGATTGGAAGATGCATATGATCATTCGTTATGATGGACATGATCATTCGTTACATGTGTAATGTGCATTGTGCATTCATTACTAAAGTATAATTGATTCGTGTCACGTGTTAAGTTTGTTACAGTAGAATAACAAACTCATTTGTTACTGTAGCTGATTCCTTATCAGTTATTCGTTATTGAAAGTTCATTCGCCAATCCATTCGTCAACTGTTTGTCTACCATTCGTCAACCTTTTGTCAACCATTCTTCAACCATTCGTTAATCCATTCTACAACCATTCGCCAATCCATTCGTTAATCATTCGCCAGTCATTCGTTAACTCTTTCGTCAACAATCATACTCATTCGTCTTCCATTCGTTAAAAAAGTTTCATTGTAATCCTTTAAGTTTGGATTTTTGTTAATTTTAAACCTTTAAGATGGCTGGTTATTATGCACTGGCTTCTTAGAACGTGTTGATGCAGCAAATGTTACATCTGGATGCTGAAATTGGATCTCATTCGAAATGTCAACGTTTAATGAAATTTAGTGATTTTGCTTAATGGGATCCACGTTTCGGAGCACATCTAGGGTCTCTACACCCTGATTATTCACGATGTCTTTATGATGTATACATTGTTCCTATGCTTGGTAGTGAAACTACGGAGTTTACACCGAAAGCTTTCTCCCAATACTCTCAAGAAGAAAAGAAAGCTTTAGAGATTGAAACTAAGGCATATTCCACTTTAACTATGGCATTACCTGATAATATTTTCCATCAAGAGGGGAAGTATTAAAATTTTTCCATCCTTGTTTCAACTTATCAAGATGAGAAGTACGGTTAATAATGAGGAAAGTAAAAAGGTGATGTTAAAGTTTCAATTTTTTTTGTAACTTATTAAACGAAGCGAATGTGGAATAAATGCTCATAAGATTCAATCATCTTATCACCGAATAAGTTAAAAATGGAACCAAGTGAGGCTGATAAAATTGACACTGTGAAAAACAGATTGGAAAATTTCCGAGGGAGGTTCTTCAAAGGTTGCGGGATCAAAAGCTTTACTCATAGCTGACGGGATAGATTGGAAACAACGAATGCTGGGGAATGGAGGTCAAGCTAATCTAGCAATGTTTGAGCACATTGATGATTTTCAAGATGCAAGTGGAATAGGGTTGATTTCTAAAAGTGAAGTTGACACTGAATCAAATTCTGATGTTTCTAGCTAAATGAATCCGACTACTTTTGCTTGCATGGCTACATTTGACGAGGTCAGTTCTTCTTCTGATTTTAAATTATCAGACAATGTGTTTTGTTCTAATTGTGAAGCTTTTAAGTCTAAAATTGATTTAATTAATGCTCATAATGATTCACTAATGAAAGAACTTACTTCAATCAAGGATACATATAGACAATCATTAGAGTCACAAATGAAATCTAGAGAAACGATTGAGGGATTGTATATAAGTAATCATGATTTGAAAGCAGAACTTTTGGTGAAAATGACCATTAATGATAAATAATTTCAATAAATTCTCAAACATAGATCTAAAATAACCGAGCTTGAAAAATTTCTAGAGTTGAAAAGCAATTTGGAAAAATTTAGAAACTCATCCTTTCTGTTGAATGAAATAATTGAAGTATCTGGTAAACAAAAAGTTTCTACAAAAGGTTTAGGCTTTGTTGAAGTTCCTCCATCATTTCATGATGATTATTCCCAAAATCCGTTTGTGTCAAAAGAAGAATTCGTTACTGAACCTATCATTCATGAGGAGAAATCTAAAAAGGAAAAAGTCACTACTCAAAATTCAACTCATGAACATCATATTCGAAGTAACAAAGTTTTTGTCTAGAATGTAATCACTGAGGATGTAGTTGAACCTGAAATTGTACACAAAAATCAGAACATTCCATGTTTGAATCACATCTTATGTGAACCTCATGAATTTGAGGAAGCTGTGTATGGTTCAAGTACATCTAAAGTGAATTTTCCAAAACCTTCAAAGGCTAAGACAAAAAAATCAGTTAACCCAAAGATTTCTGATGAGGATTTGATGTGTTTCATTAATCCAGCTTCTTTTAATGAAAAAACTGGTCGTATGTTTAATTTAAAAGGTCTTAGCAAGGTATTTACTGAGAAATACATTCCTCTTAATTTAATCAAACCAGAGTTGATTGAGAGTGTATTTAATAATGAAACTTCAAAATTACAAGACCTTGAGTATGCATTTGCTAAATAAAAAGTATCAGACATAACAGATCCATTGATTACAGCAAAACAATTGTTAAATTATGTGAAGAAAGTTCAATTTGTTAATTCAACTGGAACTGACAGGTTACAAAGTTTTTTTGATTGTTAAAATGCACGTTTGTTGACAAAATGCATGTTTCTGGTATGTCTCATCAACCTTCGGTTGAAATAGTTCATGTTAAACCACAACGTACGTTTGTTGAAATGAGAACTTGCTTTTTATGTGGTGAATGTGTTCATGTTGTAAGAAACTGTGGAATGAAGAAATCACAAAATATTCATCCTTTCATCAAGGAACAAGCCAAACCCGTTCCTTTGGTTAAAGAAATTCTTAAAAGACCCATGTCTTGTGATGATGAGACTCACATCCTGTTTTCAAATGTGAATCCACGCAAAGTGATTCATGTTGGTGAGAGCTCGAGTAATTTAAGACCCAAATTTGTTCCTATGGAACCAATTTTTAAGAATGTAAACACAAATGTAGTTCACGCTTCATATTTGAGAGGAAAGTCGAAAAGGCCTGTGACTTATTCACAAGCAGCTAAACCACATTTAGATTCAATCAAAATTAACTCTTCAAGTTAAATTAAAGAGGTACCCAAGACTGAGGCATGGGCTGCCTTTTTGAACTAATCATTTTACCTATGTGTGTAGAGCTCATCCAAGACTATATTTGGTGAAAACTGGATTATGGATAGTGGATGCTCTCGTCATATTACCGGCAACATCAACCTTTTAACATATGTCAAGAACATTCAAGGAGGGTATGTAACTTTTGCGGGTAATTCTGGGGGAATGATTACAAAAAAAGGAGATGTTTCAAATGGTCGTATTACATTTGAGAAAGTTAATTATTGTGATAAAGTGGATCAAAATCTGTTGAGCTTGTCTCAAATTTATGATAAAAAGTATACCACGGTATTTACTAACAAGGAGTGCATAATACTTAAACCAGGATATGTCATTCCTTAAGACATGGTTGTTATGCGATATCCTCGATCAAATGATATTTATGTGCTGAATTTGAGTACTAAGGTATTTACTTCTGTTGAAACGTGTTTTATCTCAAAAGCAACTGAGAAAGACTCGATTATGTGGCATAGGCATATGGGTCACATTCATGTCAGAAAGATGAATTATCTGATAGCCAATGATTTTGTTGATAGGGTTTCCTTGAAACACTTCAAGCTGACCGATCACTGTGTTGCATGCTAAAAGGGCAAACTGAAAAAAAAGTCACACCCTTCTAAGTTAATTAATTCCATTGATACTCCTATTGAACGACTTCGTATGGATTTGTTTGGGCCTGTGAATCCTGCGAGTATTGCTGGAGATTGGTATTGTCTAGTTGTCACTGATGATTATTCAAGATATTCGTGGGTGTTATTTATGAATTCAAAAGATTAGACACCTATTCTTGTGTAATATTTAATCACAAAGATCGAATCACTGTATAAACACAAAGTGAGACGTATTCGGAGTGATAGTTGTACGAAGTTCAAAAACACTGTATTGGATTTCTTTTGCATTCAGAAAGTAATTCATCGAGAATATAGTGCTCCATATGTACCTCAACATAATGGTGTTGCTGAAAGAAAGAACTGAACATTGATTGAAGCTGCACGAAACATGCTGGCAGATTCTAAGCTTCCTGTCCAATTTGGAATGAGGCAGTGAATACTGCTTGCTAAATGCTTAATCGTGCTCTAACTATTAAGAAGCTGAAAAAGATAAGTTATGAGCTTCTGAACAATCAAAAACTTGATTTAAAGTTTTTAGAACCATTTGGGTGTCCTTGCACCATGTTGAAAAGAGAGGCGGGGAAATTCGAGGAAAAAAGCAATTCAAGGTTATTTCCTAGGTTATGCATCACCTAAGAAACGAGTCTTCAATTTTACTTCGGGTTGTGTTAAAGAGTGGTACCTTGTTGATTGTCAACGATACAGAACACCTCCTGCTGGCAAAGGGCCTGATTGGATGTTTGACTATGAAAGTTTATTTAATTCGTTTACTGCAATAGTTGATCAACCTGATGAAGACTTGATGCGTGCTTACTTAGAAGATCAGTTCTTTAACACCAAGGCCTTCAGTTTCTAATTATGATGATGTTCCACAAGATGATCTTCCTGATACGTCTGATGTTATCTCTATTTCGACAAATGATGGTCATTTTGTTGATTCTTCTTCAGCTCCATTTCCTGAAAGTCATGAGATTGGTGAATCGTCTCATAATGCTGAAGAGAATCTGACTAATTTAACTAATAATGTTGTTGTGCCTGAGAATCCGACACTTCGGATTCACACGTATCATCCTCAGAACAACATCATTGGTGATCTTAATGTTGGTGTGCAAACACGTCATCAGATTGCTACTTCAAGTGACATTAATGTATTGTGTGCATATGCCGATATGCATTCTTCGGGAATTATGAATCTCACAAAATACACTTGATTTCTATCTCAAATGGAACCAACAAGTGTTCGTATGACGCTTGAGGATTCTTCATGGGTAGATGTAGGTTCCCAGCCGGATCTACACAGGAGTATCTCGTACACAGAGGGTGCGGAATCCCCTATGTACACGATTACGAGTGTATAAACGAAAGAACGAATCGGATCGTATAAAGAACAAACAGGTAAACAAAGTACTTAATTGTTATTAGCAACTCAGTGCTCATAACCAATAAGAGAGATGGCGTCCAGAAGTTATCATCCTAAGTTTACCAAAACCTATGGCCAAATTTAGGTTATATAGTCTTCTACAACTTCGCCGAACATTCTTGGCGAAGTTGTCCCTAACTTCGCTACTAGCTAACATCGCCTATATCCAAATACTAAACAGAAAATTTCACCAAAACCAAAACAAAACAAACAATATTCTTACTACAGACATGATAAACTAAAGACTAATGAACTACTGACACACTGCACCAACAAACTCCCCCTTGGCAGTAGCTTCATTTCTCTTATAGCTTTGTCTTGTCTTGAAGTCCAAAACGCCATATCAACATTCTTCAGGCATGCACACCTTGTCTCACACAAACCGAGACCACCCTTTGATACTTCTTCCCTTCATCTTCCCATGCTGGAATATAAAAGATTTTCTTTTCATTAAGTACATGCAAATCAACTTGGGACAAGTTAACCAGGTGCATAGGATCATACACCCTCAAGATCTCTTGTTCATCTTGATCTTCCATCACAGCTTTAGCAGTCTCACAATCAACATACCACCATTTCGAATCTTTCAACACATCACGAGGCATGATCTTCATCGGAATTTCTGTCAGACATCGAATGGGTTTATACTTCATAATCATCCATGGTTTACCATCGGCTCGGATTCCTCTTTCAGCATCCTCAATCAACTTTCCCTTCTGAGGTTTTAGCAACTCAAACATCTTCTCCATGACCACTTCATTCCACATAATCTTTCCAATCCAACCAGCATACCTATCACCACTCCTGTTAGTTAACTTCAAATGAGCTAAATCTTTTACCTGACATTCGGGCAATGTGTTGAACGATCTCAGCTTCTTTGCAAAATACTGAATCCCATCTAATATTTTAACCACAAACACTTTGAGCTGATCATCATAGAGCCAACAACTGATTCCTTTCTTTGATTAATTATACCCTTTGATATTATAACTCATTTTGAACATCGGAGGCACCTCTGTTTCTTTGTTTTAACAAACCAATAAACACATTCCTCCTTCCACCTAGGTTGTTCTTCCCATTCAGAGTCACCACCTACACTATCATCTTGGATCACCTGTTCTTGACCACTACCAGGAATATCATGTTCAACACCATCTTCCGGTATCTCCCCTTCCTCCAAACCACTATCTATCTCAATCTATTCACCAAGCTTTTCGATCTCACTGTATAATAACACATATTCATTAACATCAACCTCATCATCAACTACTATAGTATCACCACCTGCACTACCATACAGAGCAGTAGACCCCACCCTGAGATGTGGAAGCCCCAAGAGATTGTGAAGTTCTTGGCAGCTCACCACCTGCATCTTTCGATGCATTGGGATCATCATCTCTGTCCTCCCTTCTCTTTGTTCTCAAGTCATCTCCCTTGCAACTGCTCTACCCCTTTGATGCTAAGAACTTCTTTAAAGCATCAAAAAGTTTACCATGTTCAACCAGGAGAGCCGATTGAAGTTGATTCTTAGCCACTAGACGTTGAATGGCCTGAGTCTGAACAACATTGATCCTTGTTTGCTCAGCAACTACATGTTCCAGAGCCACGATCCGCTCGGAATCCGACAGTGTAGTATAAAATGCAAACGACATGTGAGAAATATCCTGAGCATATGGTGAAGGAATACCCAAACTTACTGGAATCTCAGATGAAGACGGAATAGAAACTAAAGGTGGAACAGTAACTGAGGACCAAGCAGTAGCCACCACAGTAGACTCCACAAACATAGCAACCACCTCAGATGGAGTAACAGATCGAGGCGGTAAAGAGACAATCTCCGGTGCTGACAAAGCCACCGTAGAAGGCACAATGGACGGTGCTAACAAAGCCATCATGGACACGCTAGAGGTCACTGGCATAGAGGTAGTAGAGGACGGTACAAGAGTAGACATACCAAATAACTGCGAGAGAGAAAAGTGAACTACCCTTGAACTCTCACCATCCCTAGCCTTCTTGGATCTATGAACGAAAGCAAAAAACTCATCCTTAAAATCAGATTCACTATCATCATCAGAACCCTTCTTACGTTTCCCCTGTATCTTTTCTTGAAGTGCCAGAACTCCCTAATTCTCATCAACCTCATCTGAAAATGAATCAGACAAAGTTTCCTCAGAATCCTCAATTAAAGGAAGTGATGGACCTACCGAAGTAGCAACCGAGGAAACATGAACCCCGGTCACGTTAACCAACGAAACCTGAATCTCAGAAGCATCAATCGAGGACATATCAAACAACCCGTGTCCTCCAAAAGCAACGTCAAGATCTACCTCTTCGGCGGCATACATAATATGAGCATCAACTAGAGCATCTTGAACAACAGGAGGTGGTTTTAGAATATCAGCATGTGCCGGAGCAGGATCAACAAACCCATCATCTGTTGGAGCGACATAAGCTGGATTCACAAGATACCCAAATAAAGTAGCGTGTCTCGGACGTCGCTTGACATTGCTTCGTGTGCTCCAAGTACGACACTGAGTAAAGACTCTTTTGTTTACATTGTCCACAAACGAAATAGGACGACATCGTGGAAGATTCGGAGCCACATGATTAAGTATCATCTGCAGAAATATGGGATACATCGAGAACCGTTCCCTAGCCACCGCTCTCCTTTGACGATCAATTTCATAAAACACCATTTGATCAAAGCTGAATGGTTTATTGTATGTCAATGGGGTCATTGCAGATTGCATAGTTGCACCCATACCATCAGAACCAGCTTTGCGACCAGACATGCAAACTATTAACACGTGTATAAAGAAATGCCATTGATCAAGTAAGAACCCTTTGCGACGTTGTGAATCCTCCAGAGGTCCTGAGTCACCCATACGAAGAAAAACACCATTCCATAAAGTAGCCGGATACTCATTAGGACCCTGCTCATCTGCAACAGACCCAAAGTGCAAAGCTACCCGTATCTGATCAGCTGAAAACTACACAACCTGATTATTAACTATAGCACGCATAACAGGTGGTTCCAAGTGACAGTCATACTCTACCGTTCTCCAAAAATCTTTTTTATTCGGCAAAGAGATAGGAAGAGTGGTGGAGATTGAATGAAAAGTTTATGAGCGCATAAGAAACTGGATAATTTCTGTGTAATCCTCAGCTCCCCGAGTATCTGGAACTAGAGTTACATACATGTTGTGAGCCGAGAAAAATTTCCTTTTATTTCCGTAACCTCCATCACCACCTGTGCCACCAGCACTCGCAACCTCAGCCATATCTACACTGTATAGAAAATAAGTTAGAAGATCGCTTAACCAACCAGTTAACTTCGCCTAATGTGTTAATGGAAAAATTTGGGTTCCAATGAAGTTGACCCTAAAACAAAAGAGTCTGTGAAGTTAATCGCCAAGCGAAGTTATGCATAACTTCGCCTTTATACTTAACTTCTCCCTCAAGAACAGACCAGAACCACAAATCTTTTTCCCATTGAAAACAAAAACAATCAGATGAGCATCGGAGAACCTATAGGGTCCGATTAAGGTCACCAAATTCTGGTTTTCGCATAATCAAGAGTTATGAAAGAGTTTTAAGGGCACTTAGTTTCTTTCCGATAAATCATTAAAAACAATCTGTCTAGGAAGAATTAACACAAACAAGTAATAAATTATGAATCATAATGAGTGTGAACCTTAATAAGAGAACAAAAACGGATTTGAACGTGGTTGATTCTTATGATAAGTTCGCCAAGGGTTAAGGAAACAAGTTTGACCTATTTTGACCATGAAGATGGTTATAAACCCTTTGAAAACCCTGGAGGCATAGTTGATGACTTCGCTCCAAAGATAACTTCGCTACTAGCGAAGTTAAAGTGAGAAAAAAGACTTCAAAAATTTTATAACATAAACAATAACGAGTAACCCGTGATTTAAAGGAAAACTGATTAAAATGAAGTAAGTAATAAATTTTCTGGATCAAATTTCAGTGTTTGAGAAAAACCATCGCGTTTATGAAAAGATCCGAACATGGAATCACATTGATTAAGGTGCTGTCGCAAAGATTCATGTTCAGCGTTATTATGACATAGAGAAACAAGTTGAAAGCAGGTATATGAGACTTAGCATGATTATCATTGCTTTGGTGATACGAGTTAGGTTCAATTAGGCATAGAGTTTATATGGACATCACTTATGGACCTGTGATGCCTCCTATCTCTTCTCAAAACGTGTTTGGTTTTCCCCAGATCACCCCAATTTGACTCCAACCCCCGAGCGCTTGATCAAAAATTTTTATAACTTGTAAGAAATGATTTAAAGCTTTAAGGTTGAGCGTTGGACTTACAAGCTATTCGGACTTACACGCCTTTCATCCAGAGTGTTTAGTACTTATTTGAATGCCCCACCCTTGTAGTTCTAGTTTGACCCTCGAAGCTTTTGGAAAACAAAATGCAGCAACTTAATATTATACAAACAGAGCAAACTTATTTTTTTAACAAAGATAAGAAATATTTTTGGTGATCAAGACACTAACGGGTTCGCGTATGACTAGGTAATCACTTTTATATCTTTCATTCGGAGAGACATATGTGGTGACGTGCACATTTCTTCAAAATGACTCTCCACAGTAAATCTAGCATATTTAGTTTGTATCACTTCAACTTTTACGCATCGTGGAAAGCTCCCATGCAAATCAATGACTGTTCTAGAGCCTTTTAAGCTTAATGACTTCACCCGTTGGCACACATAATCAATTTACCTATCATTTTCCAAAGCTTGAATCAATTTTCATTTTATAACAAACCTTGAAGCTTCTAAAAAGCTGTAGACTGAATGATTATATCACTTCCCAGAGAAAACATAAAGACAATTTTAAATTCAATTGCCCAGGTTACTTCTTAGTTCTTAGGTAAATGGCAATCTTGTATGTTCACAGATGGTTAACAGGACCAAAAACACAATTTTTACATGTGTCCCTCAAACTTAGGGCGACCAACATAATTTTCAGCGAAGTAATTAAAACAAAAACACATCACAATTGCCCCAAATGCTTTCAGTTTTTAGGTGAATGGCTATCCTTTGAATCTACAAGTAGATAAGAGTACCAAACATATACATGTATATATCCTTCAAACTTGAGCAACCAACATAATTTTAAGCGAGAGTGAAGTTTTTTTTTAAATAAAACAAGACACGGTTACTCGGGATTGATCATCCCATTTAACTCAATAAGGTTTTGAAAACGAGATCGGTCAAAAGCTTTTGTAAAAAGATTGGCAAAGTTATCCAGAGAATCAACCTTTTCAAGCACGGTTAATTTCTTCTCCGCACAATCCCGTAGAAAATGATGACGAATGTCAATATGTTTAGTTTTACTATGCTTTACGGGATTGTTAGTTACTAAGATAGCAACAATATTATCAATGCAAATTGGAGTATGAGTGAAATTCAGACCACAATCTCACATTTGTTGTTGTATCTATAAAACCTGGGAGCAGCAATTTGATGCTGCCATATACTCTGCTTCACAGGTGGATACTGCAACCGAGGTCTGCTTCATGCATTGCCAATACACCAATCTCCCACCAAGAAACTCACATCCACCGGTAGTCGACTTTCTATTCTGGTTACAGCCTCCATAGTCAGAGTCGGTGTATGCCACTAGATCCAGTTCACCTCCCTTTGGATACCAGAGACCCAGCTTAGATTTTCCTTTGAGATACTGCAGTATCCTCTTCAGGCCTTTCGTGTGTGACTCCTTTGGCTTAGCCTAAAAACGCGCACAAACACAAACTGTAAACATAATATCAGGTCTAGAAGTAGTTAGATACATTAAAGAACCTATTGTTGCGCGATATTGAGTTGGATCCACAACTTCATCACTGTCAAAGTCAGCACCCAGTTTGTGGTTGACGAGATTTGAGTGTCGTGCGGAGTATTTTCTTCCATCTTGAATCATTTGAGTATGTCATGAACATATTTAGTTTGATGAATAAACATCCCGTCCTTCTTCTGATCTACCTGTAAACCCAAAAAGAAGGTTAGTTCACCCATGGCACTCATCTCAAATATTTTCTTCATGACCTCTATGAATTCCTGACACATAGAAATCTTTGAGGCCCCGAAGATAATATCGTCCACATAGACCTGGACAAGAAGAAAATCCTTCCCACTCCACTTCACAAATAGCATACTGTCAATCTTCCCTCTCACAAAACCATTTTTCAGCAGTTAATCAGATATGGTTGCATACCAAGCCCGTGGAGCTTGATGTAGACCATATAATGCTTTGCTGAGTCTGTACACATGATCTGGAAAGTCTGGATCTGGAAAACCTGGAGGTTGCTCGACATATACCACTTCGTCTACCTTTCCATTCAGAAACGCACTCTTTACGTCTAATTGAGACACCTTCATTTCATTCTGAGCTGCAAATGCCAAGAAAAGCCGAATTGCCTCCAGCCTGGCTACAGGAGCAAACAACTCATTGTAGTCGATTCCTTCTTGTCTATTAAAGCCCTTAACAACCAGTCTAACCTTCTTTCAGAAGATTACCCCTTCTCATCTCTTTTGCACTTAAATACCCACTTAGTGCCGATTGCGTGCACATCATGTGGCTTCTCAACTAACACCATATTTCCATTTTATTAAGCAGAACCAACTCTTCCTGTGTGGCTTCAACCCAAGATCTATCCTTTAAAGCCATCCAGTAGTTTTTCGGTTCAATTTGACTTATATAGCATGCATTCAGACATACATTCATAATACTAGTATCTTTGATGCTCACATACACACATGTGTTTTCTACCAAGCTACCTTTGGTCCGCACTTCATCAGAAGGATTGCAATCACATTCTCCATAGGGTGATCCTTGTGGATTCTTGTGGTTTGGACAGGAACAACTACTAAGTCTTCACCCAGATTAGGAGTGAGTTCATTGGTATTATGTTGATTATAAAATGGATTTATGAACTCTTCTTCATCTGAAATAGCGGGTCTTTCTACCACACTATTCACGGTTTGTCTTTTATCTTCAACCTTTGAGTTATGTGTGAAACCCTCTTTTTCATCAATTAACATCTGAGTGACCATCCTTTCTTCCATATCTGTAAATTCATAAGAAGGCAGATTAAAAGACTTAAACAGTTTGTCATAATCAAAAACCTCATATGGTCCCATGCTAGGCTTTGGTGACTTGTAACTGGCAATGTCAGTGTTACAGACCACCTCAACCTTGTTGCTCGATAGATTAAAGACTCTTATAATGGGAGAACCAACAACGTAACCAACGAGAATACCTTCGTCATCTTTCTCACCAAATTTAGAAATAGTGTTTAATATCGAACAGGGGGACCCAAAAGGTTCGAGACCTTTCATATTAGGTTTTTGTCCATGCATTAATTCATAACATGTTTTGTTTAATCTTTTAACAATCAAAATACGATTAAGGATATAGCAGGCTGTAGCAACAACCTCAGCCCAGAACACCACTTGAAGCTTAGCATCTGCTAGCATAGTCCTGGCTCCTTTGGTTAGCATCCTATTCTTTCTCTCAGCTACTCCATTCTGTTCTGGAGTGTACGGTGCACTGAACGGATGTTCTATCCCTTTCTGCAGACAAAACATCTCCATTTGATAGTTCTTGAACTCTGTGCCATTATCGCTTCCGATGAATTTGACTTTTCCTCCAATAATTTTCTCCACTTTGGTAATCAAGTTAATTGCCAAATGCACTGTCTCATCCTTAGCTTTCAGAAAATAGACCCACGAGTATCGTGAGTAGTCATCAGTCACTACTAAGAAATAAGATGTCCCACCCAAACTTTTGACATTTATTGGACCAAAGAGATCCAAGTGTAGCAGGTCCAGGGGTTTGAGAATCAAATTAATCAGCTTGGAGTGATGTGGCTTCTTGTTCTGTTTTCCTTTCTTGCATGACATACATTTATCTTCAAAGTTGAAATTCTTCAATGGAACACCTAGCCAAACCATTCTTGACAATGTAATTCATTTTACGTAGATGGATGTGTCCCATTCTTCGGTGCCACAATTCAGATTCAGATTCTGTTGCTTTAGACAAAAGACATGATTCCTCTGTTGTTATCTTGGTGGACCTCATGTCCATCACATAGGTATTCTTCTCCCTTGGAGCTTTCATGACTATCCAACTTTCTGGGATCTTGAAACCAGGATAAAGCACTAAGGCTTCGTCCTTTGTAATGTACACGGTATATTCTTTGTCACAAATCTGAGAAACACTCAGAAGATTGTGCTTCAATTCTTCCACAATTTACTTTTTCCAATTTGATCCTTCCATTTGTAACCGTACCGATGCCTAAGATTATTCCTCCACTTTCTCCTGCAAAACTTACTCTTCCTCCTTGTACAGCCTTCCAGTCAAGTAACAATTTCTTGTTACCTGTCATATGCCTAGAACAGCCACTGTCGACAACCCACCTGTTGTTCACAGTCCTTTTAGACTGTTCCTGCACATTTAAAGAAGACAATTAAAAGCGGGGGACCCAAGACCTCCTGGTCTTGGGTTGTTTAAACCTATTAAACGACACCCAAGTAGCTGGTTGTCTAAAGTTCCTTTGAGGAGACCTGCCATTTGGTCTGAATGGAATATTTCTAGAGAAACG
Source organism: Bidens hawaiensis (assembly GCF_021521415.1). NCBI lineage: Eukaryota > Viridiplantae > Streptophyta > Magnoliopsida > Asterales > Asteraceae > Bidens > Bidens hawaiensis. The sequence continues at coordinate 745,584 of NW_027491816.1, forward strand.
ATTACAGGACCAACCAAAAAAGCTCTGAATTTCAAGTATTAAAAGTTTTGGATGGCTCAAATTTACGTGTTATAAGGTTAACTGGGAAAAAACGAGGTTGATTTCTTTGAAATCTTGGATTTATCCAAGGTTTGGTGTTAATGGGATTGACTCTAGTTCGAACACCAGATTTAGGTTTCGTTTTGTTCTCAGTCTTATTTGGTCTCGCACTCTTAGTTTTCTCTCTTTTCAAGGGACAAATACTGGCAACGTGTCCCTTGTTACGACATCTAAAGCAACTTTTATTCAAATTACATGTGTTCATCTAAACACCCTTTTCAGGAGTAACTTCAAAAGATGAGGTTGGTTTACTGACATTTAGTTTCACATAGGGGGAACGAACGGGTTTAAAGATGATTTCTTTTCACCCAAAGTGACATTCGACCCCCTTTTCAGTAATAAAACTTCATCATTCACTTTATCAGTGTTGACAGGCTTACTAGACTGGGACTCTTGATCAATAACTGAGGAATTTGTCTGAACTGGTTTGTTAACATTCTTGTCTACCTCTTCAAGGTTGTCAGGATTAACAGAGGTTTTGCTTAACTGAACCTTAACAAGTGCTATGGTTTGATAAGTATAGTTATTATTATTAGATGGTGGAACCTTAGAGAATCTAATTCCCTCTTTATCGTTCAGGGAACGTTGAACACTTAGGACATGATTTAGCATCATGGAAGAATTCCTAAACTGTTCAAGTTTTCTATTTAGTTCCACCACTTTTACTTGGTAATCAGCTATCTGTATGTCTTTTTCAGCCGTAAGTTTGATCTTTTCTTCCACAACTTCATAACTTAAATCAATTACTTGTATTTTCTCAGCTAGAGTGGCCTTAAGGCTTCTAATGTCTTTTTCAGCAGCTTTTATTTTAACAGAGTAATTGTTTTCCTTTTGTTTAGAATAGAGGTGTTCTTTTAAACATTTTAATTCTTTTTCCAAACTCAGATTCTGATCAATTAAAGCAATTAATAGTTTAGACAATTTCCCGCATTGTTCACATTGGGGTTCAAAACATACCTTTGAGAGCTGATCATTAATCTCAGCCAAGTAGGCTTTGTCCTCCATTGCAGTTTTATATCTTATAGACACAATGTTCACTAAGTTTGCCTGTTCACTGATCTTTTGTACCTGAATGTTCCATTTATATCCACCTCCATGTTAAGAAACCATAGTTTTCGTCTCAGCTCCATTTCCATTCTGAGAAGTTGACCTATTCTGACTCCTTTCAACTCTTTCATTAGTATATTCTCTTGCAAAGTGTCCATTTTGTTGGCAATTGTAACATCAGACATTGGACTTGTCAAATCCCGGTCTCTCACCCACGAACTTTCTTCCTGTCTTCTTCATGAACCTTTTCACCCTTCTCACGATCATGGCCATTTGCCATTGAAGATCCATCTCCTCCATATCATCAGCATCAATTTGATTGTAGTCCTCATCTAATGTGGTTGGGTCTACTATTTTTCCCTTTATGTAGTTCTCATATGAAGCAATGAAAGATGCATAGAGGGCAAATTGTTGTTCAGCAGACTTCACACTCATAGGCATCCTTGAATAATTAATATTTGGAGGATTCGCAATAGAGTTAGAAGCTGCAGACTGTGGTTTTCAATAAGTGCAACCACAAGCAACAAAGCATATGTCTCCAACCATGTTCATCATCACCTGACCATCTTGAGTTGAGTTAGTTTCGCCACTAGAGGAATAGGCATTGGAGCCTCCTTTAGAGCTTGAACTTGGAGAACCTTTTTCTCCATACATTCTGGGATCCTGAACCTGATCAGTAAATGTCTCCTTTCTTCTCATATTTAGTTCATAGGTACGTAACTTGTTGACTACCGTTTCTAGGTCAAAATTTTCATACTCTTTTTCTTATTTCATCAACACAGTGTAGATCTCCCATTTGGGTGGAAAAGCATCTAGAAGCTTTTCTACTATTTCAATCTCAGTATGCTTTATGGAGTAGTTAGTCAACTCGGTCATTAAATGGTAGTACCTTGTGATGATTTCATCAAGCGATTCATTTTGAAAGTGCTTGAATACTGAGAATTGGTTTTCAACAACTTTGTCTTTGAGTTTCGAATGCCCACATTCCCTTCAAAACGATTTTCTAATGTTTCCCATAACTCTCTAGCAGACTTATACTTTCTGAATGTATGTAAGATCTCTTGAGGCAGTGCCATTGTTATAGCAGCTAAGGCTTTACTTTCTGATTCATACATCTTCTTTTCATCATCCTCCATATTATTATACTTCTTTAGTTATTCACGTTCTTCAAATTCTGTTGTTAGAGGAATATAACCATACTGAATACATACCAATATCTTTGCATCCTGGTACTTCACGTATTGCTCAAATATGTCTTTCCAAGCAACAAAGTCAGTACCTTTAAGTAACTTTGGAGCCTTAGTCGCTAAACCAGCCTCTACCTCCATCTTTACCAGATCAGAGATGTTTATCGAAGTCATGTTCAAACGAAACAAGAACGGAAATTTTGTCAACTTTTTTTCTAGTGAACAGTTAAGGACGAAGTTAATTTAACTTCGCCACAAAATTAACTTCGCTTATTGCAAAGTTAACTAAGACCAAGTATCCCACAACTTCGCTAATAGTCAACTTCGCCAACTATATCTTCGCAGGTTATATCTTCGCTTAAACCCTAGGAGCTTAGACGGCAACTTTGCCAATGAACCTGGATATTTTAGATTTAATTCCGAGCATAGTTCTTTCGATTGTAGTCTGATTAGAAGGTGGTAGGGTGGACATTTCAGCAACAAAAGAGTGTATTTCAGCTCGTTTCAACAATTTTCAGCACTTAAAGTGCGTTTAAGCACTTTTCAGCACTTAAACAGTGCGTTTAAGCAAAAATCAGCACTTTCAGCAATTTCAGCTCGTTTTGGCAACTTTTCGACAAAAATCAGCACTTAAAACAATGCGTTTTGGCTCGTTTTGACAGCAGTTCAGCACCAAATAAATTAAATTCCTCACGTTTTGGTCCGTTTCACAACCGAACTTGTAATTTTCTTTCGTTTAACAGTCAATTTTAGAAACCAAACAGCAGACCGCAGCTTGTTAAAGCAGTAAATTCAGCAATATTTGGCCCGTTTGATCGTTTATAATATGCTATTGCTGCAAATGACCAAACTGCCCCTGACTAAAAATATGCAGCAGCAGAATCCGTTAACTGTTCGTGTATGTACCAGCAGCAAACAATTTGTGTAACATCTGTTCAAGATCATATTGTATCAGCTGCAACATGTTGTTACAGCATAAAATCACTGAAAACATCCAGCAAAATACATGTGCTCTAGACCTGAATCATGTCAGCAAACTGCCACACCATCTCGAACATATAATCCATCTTCTCAAATAACAGGCAGTTCCACAACTCAAGAACATTTTCTCCAACAAACTCATTTCTGAATATTGTAGATCTGGACAAAACTGAATACATAAACATGAAATTGATGTTGAATCTCCGAATTAATCATCGACCCAAACATCAATCCACATCTATAATCCTTCAATCATCAAAGTTCATCCAAATCCATGCAAAAACCCATAAAAACTTCAACAAACTTCAAGTTTAACGTCAATGGCGGATTCAAAAGCGAATTGAATCTAGTTCAGCGGTTAGTCTGAATGATTCGGTAACCCGCTCTGATACCAATTGTGAGAACTGAGTCCCCGTGAGGAAGCGTGAATAATCGGTATTAACAGTGGAGCTCGGATACGGGTTAGGATCGAATCACACTTGTATTCACTCTTGAATGATAATAATGGACGGATGTGGAGAGTTCGATTTGATTAACAATCAATAATAAGATGAACAATTGTAATCAACACACAAAAGATAGATGTAGAAGTATGATTTTTATTAACCGAATAATTCTCATCAAGAACCCTCATACATACATTCATACATACATAATCATAAAGGAACGACCACCCAGTGAGAGCTCTTCCCCGGGGAAAACTCTCTATACAAAATATCTCACAATGTGTGTGCACACATGACCTAAACAAATGACCTAAATCATCTATTTATACTAGTCTTGTGCCTTGGTCTTCACTCCACCGCCACTTGGATAAGAACAAAGGAATAAAATATAATATAATATTTCACCCGTCAAATTCTTCAATTACTCATTATAATATCTTGTTGTCTTTCTTTAATTTCTTATTATAAACGAGTAACGATTCGATGCTTCGGTCTAAAATATAATACCCAACAAGAGGTGTTAGTCTCTTCCAAAAGTCTCGGTTATGAATACAGAAATGTAATAGCGTGCCATACTCAAGCCTTATGTTTGTCTGATCACCAAAAACAAAAAATCAAAATAAAAATGCATTTACTTTACGGTTAACGCTTCAATAGTATATGGTTTTATGGCCTCAAATCGTGTATTGATGGGATGCATCCGGTTTCCGGACACTGTGAGTCTTTATGCGGCATAACTATATGGGTATTCATAAATATGAATATTTCAAAAGCTTTTAGAGCAAACCCAAAGTCATTAAACTTGATCACTACTGTACATCATACAAACACATTACTGACTTGATCGAAATCCGTCGTTTAGTTATACATTGTTCCTACGTTGCGCGCGTCTTAATACCGGTAAGAAACGGACCCCAGGGGATACAATGTATGTAAGCCTACAGATGAACTCGTGCATACTCATTCACAGTAAAGGAAGCTTGGTGTATCGCTTAGTAATGGGGTGTACCTTGTAGTGGGGATTATGATATGAGATTGTTTAGTTTATAAATCTATAAAATCATTATTTTGATCAGCAGCATAATGGTTTATGTCAAGTTAGGGTGATATGATAAAAGTCAAACTAAGCCTGAACCGAGAATAGAGGCTGATAGTTTCTGATATTCTGTGCTCTAATTGAAAATTAAATCATATCACAAAAATACTCGAAGGTTTTTCATACGATTTAAGTGGATAACAATATCAATGACCGACTTAAAAACAGTCATAATAATGCTGAAATATAAAACTACGATGGAAGGGCGATTTGGTCAATATGATTCTATACTCAAGTCACAAAAACATGTAATGTTTTTGTAGAATAGTTTTCATATTTGTTTTTACTTTATGTGCTTTTTAATTCAGAAATATTCAAAAATCCAAAAATATTGTGTTTTTCTATTTTTCATTTTCTACTTTATTTTCTATTTTCGGGCTAAAGGTTACATATTTGAAAAAGAAAATGCCAAAAAGATTTCCCTATTTTATTTAATTCTTTTATTTAATTGATTTAAATTATTTGGTTTTAACTCATGTGTTTTGAACGCAAAGCACGTTAAGGTATTGCATCTTACTCCGACTGGTAAGGCTCTTAAGGTAAAGTTCATCGGTACACGGGTTTCGATGCATTATTTAATTCATGAAATTAGAAATGAAAATTTTCCATTTTAAATAGATTATTTATTTGATATTCGTTATGTGGATTCTTAATGAAAGAACCTATTCATTATTTATACTGATAATGAATGCGGGTTAATTATTATTCATTTGGATGCGAATAAGCTTATTCGTCATCGTCATTCGCTTCCGCTACACTAATAACGTATAACCCCATTCGTCTTCAAACTTAATAACGAATGAAGAACGAATCTTAGTTGATTCCTTATGAGTTTTAACTTTTTGTTCATTCGTTAACGCGGTTAACAAATGAATCAACAAATATGAACCGTTCGTTAATTTTGAATTAACGAATGAGTCTATTCGTTTGTCAGGGATTGCGTGAAATTTGTCCCTTATAGTGAACAGGGGGTGAACGAATAGGCTCATTCGTTCACCTCGTTTACAGCAAAAACAAAAAAAAAGACCTCTTGCAAAAATTTTCAAGAAATCTCAACCATAGCCAAACACATTTTCATTGATCATTTATGATTCCTAAGGTATAGATAATTCAAACGCAATGAATTTCGTCAATATTCATCCATGTTTGATAGGTTAATTAATCATTTTATTAATCGAATTATGTAATGAACTATAACTCAACTTTAATCTGTGTTTTAACCTTCGTTGATGATTAAGGTCTGTCAACGATGTCATTCCGAGTGTGTTGATACAACTTGTTCATAGAGTCATCGTCATACATGATCTAATTGAAGTTTCGATGCATGTTGACTGAGATGTTCATCCAATTTTGAATTTGACAATGGATAGTCAAATATCGGATAATTATTGGTTTCTATTCGTTATGAACAACGAATAACGGGTCATTCATGTCTGAAAGAAACAAATGAATCCATTCGTTGAACTTTCATAACGAATAAGCCTTGTTTGTGTCATTTTGTAACGAATGAACCTTCATTCATTCCACATAATTGACGAATGGACTCATTCATTCAGATCTATTCGTTATTCACTTATTCAATAATATGATGACAACGAATCATGCCATTCGTTATAACGAATGACACCATTCGTCATAACATATGTGTTAACGAATGACACTTGTAATTTAAATTTTTAAATATTTTTAAACTTTAATAATATGTTCGTTTTTACTAATCCTCGGGTTTGTGTACGTATAGAAATGGCTGACGAGATAATTCAAGATTCTCCTGCTGTTGATCCACAGCCGATTGTGCAAGAACAACAGCCTGTACAGCAACAACAGGCTCCAGCTACTATCTTATTGCCATTTGACAAAAAGCACAACATCTGTGCTTTCTTGCAGGACAACTTTGCCGATCAGGACATATTTGGCGATGTTATTACATTCTTACGCCGATCTAGGATTCATTATGCTATTTCTATCGATGTACCAATCCACTACAGTGTTGTCCGTCCATTATGGAACTCGGCAAGTACGTGGAATCGAAGAATCATATAGTTGCTGAAATCAATAAGAAGACGGTCACAATATCTCCTGGTGTTATTTGTCGTGTGCTGCAGTTTGTTGACAACATGGACATACCATGTGAATTCGATAAGACGTTCATACGAGGTTTATTTCAGAGATTATTTTATTCTAGAGACCTTGATCGTTCCCAATATAACAAGGCGTACTTGTGTGCTCCGTGCAAGTACTTACTACATTTATTGATACATTGCCTTGGGGGATGCAGGAGTGGATATGACGAATGCCGGATTATGCTACAATCCGCATTTGTAGCTCTAATATTGAACAAGCCGTTCATTTTTATGAGCTCATATTATATTATCTGACGGAGAACTACTTGATTAAGAATCGTCGCAACAAGTTCCTCATGTTTCCACGTTTGTGCAGTTAATTATTCAGGTCTTAATTCCTAACTTGGTGATTGATCAGTCATTACAGGATGATGTGTTGAAGTTGGAACACATGACTGACGATACAATGAAGAGGATGAGAACTTATCATGGTAAAGAACCAGAAAATCGTCCAAGGACCAAGAGTTTGATTGGTCACTTGGCAATCCAGCTTATGTATGTCCTTCTGATGATCGTTGGATTCATGAAGACTTAGATTCTGAACGTGAAGAAGGACCATGTGGCAACGATGATGTTGGAGGTGGTGGTCATAGGGGTGATGTTCGACGTGTTAACGTTGAGGCAGCCAGCTCGCATGTTTCTCAATGAAAACGTAAGGGCGAGGAAAAAGTGAAAGATCAACCGCCCAAGCGTCGTTTTACTCATGGTTTGGGTGTGGAGATTGATCCACAGGTACCTAGGTCGTCTGCACAACAACGGTCAGCAGTGTCACTTAATACTAGCACCTCGGCGCTTACCTTGACGACGACCATCTCATCCGATCCTAAGCTTGACGAAATTCCTCGATCTATGTTATGTCCTATGCCAACGCCTCCTACTACATCAACGATGATGTCTCCCACTCCTATGATGATTTCGACACAACCTTCGGCTTTATCTTTTATGAGAATCAGCCGTCCACAAGGCCCAGTGCAACCTGTTCCAGCCTCGTTTCATGCTTTGCCACCCACACACCAGATGGACATGCTCCTCAGTTTGATTCATTTATATGAAAATCAAATGGCTGCGAATTGTCTACTTCAAGAGCAAATGATGACGAATCAACGTCGTTTGATGGGGTACGTCTCATTTTGCTAAAAAGAGACAAGGAGCTGCATGTGATTGTAGCGGCTCAGGGGGTGAAAATGACGGAGCAGGAGGACCTTATTCTTCAGTTAACGTGCAAAGAGGATGCGTTAAAGAAGTTGAAAAATGATGACGAATATAAGGATCTGGATGTGACCGGTGCCAGTGGAAGTGAGCCGATACAAGCTCACAGCTCGTCTGGTGTTGGTAAGAGTGGTGGTGGTGAAGGCAATGATCGACAGATAGTCGTTTATCAAGACTCGACTAATGTTAAGCCTATTGAGTCGATCAAAGCCAACAATATTCTATTTATGGATTATTTGTGTCCTTTAAGCTTCGAACTTTTCTAGAAGAGTTTCTTATTTATTTGGGCCTTAGCACCAACTAGCCTAGTCCTCGTACTGATCCCAAGATATTTTGTGATGGGAAAGGTACGTTGTTTTTTGTTTAGGCTTCTTGTTTTACTTGATTTTGACCTTCTCTTTCTTTTATTTTGTAGAAATAAGTGCACTGTACTTTCTTGATCTTGAAGACTTCTCGTCCGCAACCTTTGTTTCTACTGAGATTGATCATGGTCATCCCAACGTCATTGAGTAGGGCTATCACTTTTACCCGAAACCCTAAACCCAACCTGAAATAACCCACACCCGAACCCAAACTAACTCGACTCGAAGAACCTGAACCTGGAAAAAAACTAACCCGAACCCGAACCGAAGTAATTTGTGTTGGTTCTTGGGTTTGATTTATAAGATTTTGGTCAACCCAAATAAACTTTTAGTTTTGAACTTAAATATATTTTTATGTATAATAGGCTAAGTCTTAGCCATAAAGTTATCAGAATCTGGCTCTAATCGACTGTTGTCTGTTTATTACTATTATGGATCGATTGCTTATTATTAATTTATGTTTTCTGTTTATTACACATAGCAACTGTAATCAAACAACCAAATCATGCTGGTTGATTATGGTAACGGTTCGAGTTAGTTTTACTCTTCTTTTGAATTTTTTTATCAAGTTAGTTTTGTTTATTATTTGATTATTTGTTTTATAAGCAAAGAAGAATATGTTGTTTTAATTTTAGAATTGTAATTTTTTTAAAAAAATTTTGGTTTTGTGTTTTTCTTCAAGGATGCTCGAAACCCAATCAACCCAATCCAAAATAACCCGTACATGCATTACCCGACCCGAAAAACCTGAAACCCGAAAACGAACCCGAAGAACACCCCTATCGTTGAGCGTACCCAGGATTTTCGTCATTATGGAGGCAATGTTATTACCTCAACCTCTACTGCTCTTCCAGCTACAGAAACTATTAGGAAAGCTGCTCATGCTTCTTCCCGAGTCAGTAAAAGGCTTAAGGTAACTCTAGTCCCCAAGTTCTACTATTTTTGATCTTATTGACCTTGGCGAGGATGATGCTCTCACCGCATTAATCATTGGATTTGTTCCTTCTGTTGGAGAGAAGCTTCCTAAAAGTCCTACTCCTTTCCCTTTTAAGGTGCGTACAAAGCCGAGTGTTGATATGAAAACTGCTACAGTAGACCCTAAAAAGGTTGTTAGAGCTGATGGCAAAAACCATATCCTTTAGCCGGTGGTCCTAAGAAGGTGGAGAAGGGTAAACAAGATAAAATGCTTGTTGTGTCTTAGTCTTTTTCCAAGAAGACTGTGGTTCCTGAGAAGGTTTCTGATAAAAGGTAGTGTGTTGTTTCTTATGAATGGAACTCCATTTATGTCCCGACATGGATGGTTCGTAATTGTGATACTCTGAAGAAATTGCATGCTTGTTAGGACGTTATTCTTCATTGTATACCTCCTACCGAGAAAGAGGATATTGAAGTGTTGGAGGATAGTAAGGTTATGAAGAAGATTATTCAGTCATTGGCTTGCTTGAATGATCTCGTCCCGAATGGTTTAGGATGATGGGGCTATGCTCCCGGAGATATCAAGAAACTAAAAGAGGAGAAAGTGGAGCTTGAGAGTGCCCTGGCTGAGGCAGGTGAGAAGGTTGACACTTTGACTACTCATTAACAAAGTTTGGTTCATGAGCTTGTTATTGCCAGAGCTTCTGTTGAGGACTGCGAAGCAATGCAGAGGCCCATGCTAAAGACTTTCATGAGCAGCTCCACAAGATAAGCCAAGAGAGAAACTATATTGTTGAAGAGAAACAGAAACTAGCTGTTGAGCGTGAGAATGTAGAAGGTGAGAGAAAGGAGTAAGCTTACAGATGGGAAGCTTGCTACGGATTCTACCATTGCTAACATTCAAGCTCAGGTTGATGAGCTTCTTTAAGAGAAGCACCTGCGTTTGAGCAAGGTATTCCCCATGTCGTCTCTTATCTTTTACATAGTAGTGAATTCAATTCTACCTTGGTGAGGTATATACAAGGGCCATTGCTCACGATCGTAACCATGGCCTTTCCATTGGATTCGACTCAGGTAAAGCTAGTCATTCCAATGAGGGACTTTCAACTTACTGGCCACATGCTGCTACTGACTTTGCAACAGCCGTGAGAGCTATGGAGATGAAGAGCTTCCCTTACCTGGAGGTTTTTGCTCGTTGTTATGATTTACCTTTTTTAGTTTTTCAAGGTATTGAGCCAGAAGGTCTCAAGAAGGAACTCGCTCATCAGGTAATTCAAGCCATGCTGACAAGATTGTTGGGAAGGGTAATCCGGACGAAATCAATCAAGAGGATGTGGTTGATGGTGGCAAGACCGATGTTAAGGTATTTGCCTTCGAGGATCCAGCTGACCAAGTAGTTGATGATGATGGGGGAGTCGAGGTTACTCCTTCTCGGGCTACTGATCCTGAGCGTACCCCTTCCCTTCTTATAGAGGTTAAGGATGACTTTGATGACTTTGATGTTGATGTTGAAGTGAAAATGTTGTATGGGGACATTTTTTATGAAACACCGAAAGCTTCTAGGATGAAGATGATTCTAATGTTGATGACGAGTAGCTTGGTTGTTTGTTTCTAAGCTTCGTGTGTGAAGGATCTTTTTATTTTGGGTATGTAAACCTTTGTTGGCACGAACAATTTCTACTTTAAGTTCATGATGCATCTAACACCTCTTTATGGTGTCTTAATGTTTTCAAATCTATCCCATAGTTGTTCACTTTGCTTATTTGTGTTTTTCATGTTTATTTGTTATTTTTGCAATGTCTTCCAGCTTCTACTTTACCTGGATTCTTCAATGGTAGACTGCTCTCGAGCTTCTTCCAGGAGATCGAGTTTGAGCATAACCTCATAGCCGTTGTCTTCTTCATTCATCGTTCTAACCCTTCTTAAATTAACCCCAATCTCAGTGAGGATGGTAGCTTCTGAGCCAAAGATTAGGTTGTACGGTATTTTTTCGTGACTTGGCTTCTCTGTGGTCCGGATAGTCGAAAGGACTCTTGGAAGCTCTTCTACCCAACTCTTGCCATATCTTACAAACCTTTCCTTGGTGTTTTCAACGATGCTATGGTTCATTTGTTAAACTTGGCCGTTGGATTGGGGGTATGCTACAGAGCTAAACACTTGCTTGATTTGTAGCTTCTTGCACCAAAGACTGAATGGTTTCTCAGTTAAATTTCTTCCCATTATCCGTCACTATTTCACCCGGCATCCCATATTACCTACTTCCCTTTGATGGAAGCTAGGGGATTAACTTTTGGCCACTTTGTGAAAGAATTGACGGCTACTAGTAGGAATTTCACCTTCCCATCTGCTTCAGGGAATGGACGAACAATGTCCATTCCCCACTTGTAGAATAGGCAGGCAACAATAATGGGTACCAGGTTGTGCTCCAGGCTTGTTTTGACGGGAGCGTGAAGCTGACAAGCTTCACATTTGTGGATGATCTCTATGGAATTCATGTGCATTGTTGGACAATAGTATCCAAGGTTCATTTACCTATTTACCACTGATCTAGCACTGGAGTGTGTCCCACAAATGCCTTCATATACTTCCCTTATAAGATAGTTTCTTTGTTATGGTCCTACACATCGTAGCAAAGGGCTCAAATACCCCTTCTTGTATAGGATATTATCTTCTATCACATATTGGTTAGCCTTAAGTTTGAGCTTCAAGGCTTCTCCTTCATTGGTGGGGAACTTCCCTGCTTTGAAGAACTCTACTATGGGGTTATCCAAGTGGTCCCTTCTTCTTCAATGATGTCTTGTACTTCTAGTTCCTCAATTGATGGGCTCTTCAAGACTTACACTAGTACCTTCTTTCTTAAGTGAGTGAATGTAAGGGAAGCCAGCTTACTGAGGGTATTAGCTTGCTTATTCCCGGTTCCGGATGCTTGAGTTAAGCTACAACTTTTAAATTCCTTCATGTGCTCTTTAACCTTTTGCTTATACTTCAACATCGAAGGTTTCCTTGCTATAAATTTGTAATTCACTTGGATGGCCGCCAATCTTGAAACAACAAAGGCGCTTAGTTCTTGGATCTTCATCACTTTTGCTAGGCGAAGCCCTTCAATCAAAGCTTCGTATTCAGCTTCGTTGTTGATACATAGAAACTCGGATCCAAGCACATAAATATATATGGTTCCTTGGGGTGTGTAACTAATAGACCAGCTCCAGAAACTTCTATACATGAAGCTCCATCAGTGTAGAGTGTCCACTTCCCCAAGGGGATAGCAGGTTCACCTTCTTCCAACTCGTTCACCTCCATAGCTTCTTCTGGTGTTTTGATCAGAAAGTCGGCCAATACCTGAGCCTTGATTGCCTATCTAGGCTCGTATTATATGTTTTGTTCACCTAAGATGATTGCCCATTTAGCTAGTCGTCCTGCTATTTATGGGCTTTCCAAGATGGACCTCATGGGCTTTTCAATGACCACCTTCACCTGATAAGCTTGGAAGTATCTTCTTAGCCTTTTGATTGCCCATTTAACATCTAGCTTGCTTGCCTGCTTTGGCTGCTTCTCAAGCAAGAGAAGCAATAACACTCTAAAGGAAATAAAGATATTAGCACTATGCTTATCAATGAATGATATAAGGTGCAAGTGCCAGTGCACTTCATCAGCATGCATTAAGGGAAGCTAAAATCAATTACACACCCATGAGAAGCTAATTCTCACACTTGTTCACACAACCGAAAGGCTAAGAAGATACTTCCAAGCTCATAAAGTGAAGGTGATCACCAAAAAACCAATAAAGTCCATTTTGGAAAGTCCAGAGATCGCTGGAAGATTTGCCAAATGGGCTATTGGCTTGGGTGAGCACAACATAATGTATAGGTCTACAAAGGCAATCAAGGGTCAGATCCGGGCCGATTTCTTGTAGAAACACAAGACAAGGCTTTGGAATTAAACAAGCTGGAAGAAGGTGAACCCGCTATCCCTTTGGGAAAGTGGACACTCTACACTGACGGGGCTTCAAGTATAGAAGGTTTTGGGGCAGGCCTAATCATTACAAACCCCAGGGAACCGAATATACTTTTGCGCTCTGACTAGAGTTTCCATGTACTAACAATGAAACTGAATATGAGGCTTTGATTACAGGGCTCAAATTAGCAAAGAAGGTGAATATCCAAGAACCAAGTTTTTGTTGATTCAAGATTGGTGGCCAACCAAGTAAACGACAAGTTCATAGCAAGAGAACCTTCGATGATGAATGTAAGCAGAAGGTCAATGAGTTCATGAAGGAATTCAAAAGCTGCTACTTAACTCAAGTTTCTCAAACTCGTAACAAGCAGGCTAACACCCTTCGTAAGAGGGCTTCCCTGACCTTTGATCATTTGACAAAGGTCTTGGTGGAAGTATTAATAAGCCCTTCTCTTGAGAAACTAGAAATACAAAGATATCATTGAAGAAGAGGGAACTTATATGGATGATCCCAATCTTAGAGATGGTAAGCTTTCTGCAAAAGAAGGAGAAGCTATAAAACTAAGGATCAAAGCAAGGTAGTACGTTGTGGAAGAAGATGTCCTTTACAAGAAATGGTATTTAATCCCTATGTTACGATGCATGGGAGTAGATCAAAGAAATTATATTGTGAGGGATGTTCGTGAAGGCATTTGTGGAACACACTCTGGTCCAAGGTCAGTAGTAACTAGACTAATGAACCTAGGATACTACTGGACGATGATGCACAAGGACTCCACCGAGGTAATACACAAATGTGAAGCCTGTCAGCTCCATTCTCCCATTAAACTAATCCGATTTATAACCCGGTGCCTATCACTTCCGCTAGGCAATTCTACAAATGAGGAATGGACATCGTTGGTCCCTTCCCCGAAGCATCAGGGAGGTTAAGTTCTTGCTGGTAACCGAGATTATTTCACAAAGTGGCTAGAAATTAAGCCCCTAGCTTCCATCACCGTGAAGCAAGTGATAAACTTTGTGTGAGAAACTATAATCTGCATATACGGGCTACCAAGGGAGATAGTGACCGACAATTGGAAGCAATTTGCTAAGAAGTTATTCTACCAATGGTGCAAGGAGCTGTAAATCAAGAAAGTGTCTGCGGTCCACAAACGCAAGAAATGCCAAAAGGAAGAGGAGCCCGTTTGATCCATTTTGCTTTAGGAATATTTGCGGAGACCATAGGGATATGAATTACTTGGAAACAAAGAGAACCATGAAAACCAGAAGAATGAGTGGGATAATCAAGCTGCAATAAACCCTTACACCAGTGTTTGAGTTTATTGATAATAAATGAATAAGACATAGCAACTGAATCATGAATAGATGCATTTCTAGCAAGCCAAATCTCCCAGCAATCGGAGAAGATAAAACTACCCCATTCAAGATTTGATAGAACTAGCATGGTAGTTGCGTACCCCAGTCTAATGGCCAAGTTGAACGAATCAATCAAAGAATTTTAGAATGCATTAAGGAAAGACTGGGAAGGCACGTCAGAATCTAGATAGAAGGGCTCCCCAAGCTTTCCATGGGCCATCCGAATAATGGAGAAAACAAGTCATGGCAAAAAAACACCCTGAAGCTTAGTTTTTGGTTCAGAGATTGTAATCCCTTCTGAGATAGAGACAAATACAAGAAGGGAAAGAAACATTGATCAAGAATCCAATGACTCTGAATTGTTGCTCAACCTTGATATCTTGTAAGAAGCCCACAAACTGGCCTCCATTGAAGAAGCCATCTACTAAAATAAGCTGGAAGCCTTCTACAACACGAGGGTAAGAAATGAGGTGTTCAAACCTGGAGAGCTGGTCCACAGAAACAACGAGGCCAGGAAACAATCAGACATGGGAAACTTAGGACCTAAGTGGAAAGGAACTTATATTATGAAAGAAGCCCACAAGGGTGGATCTTACAAGCTCAATGACCTTGAAGTGAAAAAGGTGCCACGTCAATGGAGTGACAAGCACCTCAAGAAGTTCTTAGTTTTGGAAAACATTTCAAGGTCCTTGTAAAAGTTGTTTTGATTTAATAAAAATGGAAAGGTTAGTGAATGATATTATATTTTGAGTAACAAACTTGTTTATTATCCAATCTAAGGGTGAATCCCTTCAATCTAGGCTCCATGTGGTCCGGTGTAGTTCCTACTCATGTACATGGTTGAGCTCCTAGGCCATATCGCTTAACAGGTAACAAGACGCTATATCTTTCTATGTGTAGGTTGAGTCCCTAAAACAATATGACTCCATGGAACACTTAGAAATAATTTATATCCATAAAATGAGATTGAGCATATCGTACCAACTTGCACCACACCACACATAGTAAAGACTAGAAGGTTATCAAGCTGATAAGCTCAAGAAGCTTAGGACTTGTGTAACAATATACCACAAAAATGAGCTAAGTAAAGTCTTGTGGACTGACAAGCAGATAGGATAAGCTTTGCATCGGCTCCTAGATACTAAGCTAAGGAAGGGTGTCTGAAGCACCCCTCCTTAACGAAGTTTCAAAGACATTGCAAAAATAAAAAAAACAAGCATGAAAAGCAAGTAAATAAGATAAACTATGAGACCAACATAAAAATCATAAAAGGCACCTTAAGAAGGTGCTACATACATGTCAAGACCGTTAATCTCGTAACCCACACAACCAATTGACAACAACGATTACGAATAAGAATGTGTGAAAACCCCTAGACACTAACCAGCGGAATCAGCTAATATCAGAGTGTTGCTTAATAACACTAAAATGACAAACACAGTATTAACTCTAAATATTTAAATTATAATATTCAGTGAAATACAATTGGAAATTGCTTTTATGGTTTCAGGTGGAATGTCATGTGTTGTCTGCTTTCCGTACAGAATAATCAGTATGTTTGGAAAAGTATGTAATCAGCCATCCCATCAATGTAACCAAGTATTTTGTTTTATATGCACCTGACAATCCTTCTATAAACCCTGATCATTGTAAAAACATATTCAAACATGTTCAAAATAAATACAAGTGTTAAACAGGTCTTGGAATAAACTTTAATCTCTGTTGAGCAGACCAGGTAACCCTTGAGTGTGCTTGAGCATTCCTTCGAGTAATCTTTTACTTAGAATATTTTTCTAAGAAAATATTCTTCAAGCAGCCTTCAATCTTAATGATTTAAACTCACATTGCTCGGAAATATCCCACGAACTAACTTGTTCTTCTTGATCTCTTCAATCTTTTTTATAAAACTTATTCTAGCAAACATAGTATACTCGGGGTACTGTATCTTGCTTGATAATGAATGTTGCTCGTAGACATCCTTATAATAATTCATTTAACTCCTAAAAAGTATTCTTGAGATCTTCTTATTGTATCTTTGCTCGACCCACCAAATTACTTGTTATATGGTTCATCAAGTGTTGGTTCAGAACTTTGCTCGACTGAAGAAGTCAAGAGTATTCTCTAACACTAACTTTGCTCGACTGAAGAACAACATTGCTTGAGGAAGTGTAGTTTGCTCGAAGCTTACACTTAGAAGAATTCTAGAAGATAACGTTAATCGAATAAGATACCTTCCTTGATGATGAGGAATAGTATGTTTGGACAACTTGTTGGGAGTAGGATTGGGATTGGATGGGGGAATCAGGTTGGTTAATTTGGGAGGCTTCTAGGAGTTCTGGGATATATGGTTCATCAAGTGTTGGTTCAGAAATTGTGTAAATGATTGGTTCAGGTATGTAAGGTTCATGGGTTTGGTTTTGGATTGGCGAGTATGGCGGGGAAGGGATATATGTTTCATGTATATTCTTTGGAGAGATTGGTGGTGTAAGTTCAGTTATTTGTTGGATCACATCATCAACCACTTCATTGTAAACCCCCTCTTCATCAGCATGTGCTTGAACACCAACCACATTTTCTTCCATGTTCAACTCATCACCATGTTAATCACCATGATCATTATCACCTTCATCATCAGAATCATTATCACTTTCACTATCATCACTACTCTCCTCATCACTGCTCACCACAGGTGAAGCAGGAACCTCCATCACTTCAATGTTTTCGCTTATCAACCAATGTAGTATATCAAATTCCACTTCTGGATCAAATTGACTTGTGTAAGCCTATCTACTGATTCTCCTATAGATATTAGTCTTGTAGGATAAGTGTTGCACCAGTAGTAGGTAAGTCAGGGAGTAACCCATTGAAGATAATCTATAAGAATCTTGGGTACATGAGAAATTTATCAGCTTCCCTTCTCCTTGCATTAATTACTAATCCCTCAAAGATCATCCATGAAAAGTTAATGGGCCTATTGTTAACAATCGCCATTGTAGTTGTCGCCAACTCTCTACTCAATAATGTCCAAGTACACATTCTCAACATCAAACTCGGTATTACATGATGAATCAGTAATTTGTATATCAGGGGGAACATGACCTTTTGAAATTTCCCTTCATTGATATTTCCCTGATATCCCATAGTCTCTTAGAATGAGTTTAATTATGTTTTGGTTAATTTATTTGATGTTTACTTTGATGTATAGCTGCTGTCCAAAAATCATGTTAGGCTAAACTAGTTAGTTCTACCTAGGTTAGATGATTATTGTTAGGTTTTAGTAAGTAAATTGGATTGTTGATGATCATGACTTGAATTGTTAATGAAAATTTTGGTTTAATATTGAATTAGGTTGTGTTTAGTGGCTGTGTTTTGATTAATAACACTCAGCTACCTCTTGCTTTGATTGATTGAATCGGTTTTGGTTAATTTTAGCTTGTTAAAACTCTTTACTTTGTGTTTAGATTGTTTACGGGGTATCAACCGTAGGGTTTAAGTGGGTATATTAATTACATAAAATCAGCGGGTGAACACTTTTTTAGAGACCGAGAGGTGATAGGAAGTAGGTTCATCTCATAGCTTTTACTTGTTAGGATTAGGATCGCGCGAGAGCGGGTTCGGTTCTTGTCGGGTTTGGGTTTGTGAGTGCTTAGTTGATCTAGTTTAAGTTAAACTAAATTGTTACTCTATCCTTGGTTGCGTAGTATTCCTCTCCATTAGGGTAATGTGTCGGTGAGACCGAGAGGAGAGTTGACATTAGAGCACTTTAACAATTCGTTACCCGGTTTTGTTCATAAAATCAACTAAGTGTAAGTTAGGGTTTGTTAGTGAGACCGAGAGGTGATCTAGCTTTCTTGAGTGAACCTTAGTTGTGTCATCCTTAGGAACCGGTGTCGTGAGATTCTACAATCCATTAGCTTATTATACCTTCAATAGGATTCTTACCTAGGTAGACATTTTCTCCATTGATAAATCTTATTCTCAAAGTTTCATCTAGTTTTCTTAAGTTAAGTCTTTTAAGTTAACTAAAGTAAGTTAGGTTAAGTAGTTAATAATTAAAAATCATTTAAAATATATTATTCTTAGGTGAGTATTGTTTAGGGTTAAGTATTAAGTACGTTTTCACGTGTCCTTGTGTTCGATACTCGGACTTCCTTAGGTTTATACTATTAGTGATTGGTACACTTGCCGGTTGTGTGTGGATTCGTTAGGATTTTCATTTATAAATTTAAAGCTTAGTTGTGAGTTATTTAAAAAGGGCATTCATTAAACACACATCAGAGATTTTTTCAGCAAAATTATCATATAGTTGTAAGCTCGTGCGTATGGTTTGCTTTGTAATCTCTATCTCCCTTCCAAGTATTGTTTCCTCGATTCTTTGGCCATCCACATCATCAACATACAAAGTAGATCCCCATAAATCATTTTGATGTTTTCTATAGATGATCGGGTCTTCAGTTAGAGCAAATCTCAAATTTGAGCGGTTCAGCTAGTTTATCATTAGTTCAGGTGGCTGATTTTCCTCTGTAACTTGGAGGAAAGCGCACATATCGTGCTTCGGCTCAAACTTATGTGCCATTTTTCTGCACAATCACAAACAAACATGTTCAAAATAAAGATTAGTCATTTAAACATATTTTTGAACACACATGTAAAAATAATTGAAGAATAAAAGTATAAAAAGATATTTTTTATGAACATGTTATTCAACAATAGTAAACCTACACAACAAACAGAGACGTTAGTAAAACTGTAAATCAAAGTCCTCAACCCAGTTAATGAGTGTCAGAAATTATTAAATTAAAGCTTACCAAGTCAGAATTTTAGTAGATGATAATATTCTGAGCGATTGAAGGAGCAACGGTTAAATATCTAGGGCACGAGCAAAGTGGGTGTAATAGTATAAAGAGGGAAAAGTGAGTGAAATTTTTCTATGTCCCCCTTTTATACTATCTCTTTGTGTTTGAAAGTGGGTTGAAAAAACTTTTTTGTCGGTTAGTGAAAGAATACTTCCAAAAACCTTTTCAAATTTCAAACACAAAAGTTTGCTTAAGCAAGCTATTGAATCTAAGTTTACTCGTAATAAAGTATACTTGAGAAGAAGTATACTCACTCTTAGTTGTGTTAGAAATATACTAAGAGAAAATTAAATGAAAGGAGTATACTTGAGCATACAAGATTACACGAGAAATTAATCACAGGTTTCACAATCAAGTATGGTTATTCAAGTAGACAACTTTACTTAAGACCAATAAAGTTCTCAATAAAATAACTTAGTAATGTTTCTAAATGTCAATCTATACTCGACTATTACAAATTATCAACTTTACTCGAAAATAGAGAATAAAGTTAAATCAAGCGAAGAGTTAACTTTGTCCAAAGATATAAGATATATTTTCAAGTATACTCGAAGGACAAAGGTTACTCGAATCTTATCAAGCTTACTCGACAACTTTCAATTACATCAAGTATGCTTGAAAACACTTAGATTATCATTTCATTTCAAAAAAGTGTACTCGAAAAAACTTGTATTTTGAGCAAAACAGTCAACCATACTCAAAATCGTAATAATTCAGTCAATGTATATTATACTCGAAAGAGGTAACTTATCAATAAAACACATAATTACACTCAAATCATGCAAGTATACTTGAAAACACAGTTTTCATAGAATTTAAAATAGTATACTCTTAGATACTTTGTAACTATAGAACATAATCATAATAATCAAATCAGCAATAAATATGACATGCAGAAGCAGATTTTCTATTGATACAACATTTTAACTTAAACTTCAAATTAAAGTAACAATTTTTCTTTGTGGATCAAAAGCTTAAGAACAAATTGTGTATCTTGAGATTAAATTTCAATTTTCCATGCAAAACTTTTATTTTGATGAAAAGATCACAAGATGGGATCATATTGACTAGGTCACCTTTCTTTATATCATTCTTAGCATTTTTTTGACAAGTTAGGCAGGTTAATAGCAAGTAAAACTTAGCATGAATTTCATTGTTATGGTGATATGTTGAAGGTTCAAATTTTGCATAATACATAGATGGATTACACTTAATTTTCTATGATATGTCATATATGTTCTCAAAGCTTATTTGTCTTTCTCCAGATCACCCCAACTTGACTTCAACTCCCGGATATTTGGTCAAAATTTCTTTAAATGACAGAACTTAAATAATTTTTCTTTTGTAATAAATTGATCGTTTCAAAACATCAAACGTTTGACGTTGAATGTTGGACTTATATGTCACGTTATTCGGACTTACAGGCCTTCATTCAAGGTGTTTAGGACTTATACTAGTTCTTGTTTGAACCCTCAAGTTTGGATTTTTATCTACTTTGGTTGATTTGTAATCTTTTTGCACATTTTTGTTCTTTGTCATATATAAAAGGTGTTTCATTTTGAGTGACTAAATACCAATAGGCTTGTGTATGACTGGATAGTTACCTTTCTGCCTATCATATGGAGAGATGCATATTAGGGGTGTTCAAGAAATCCAAAATCCGAATAAAACCAAAATCCGAACCGAAACCGAAACCCAAATAAACCGATCCGAATTCTTATTAGGATATTCGGATCGGATCAATCCGAATATCCGAATAACTAATTCGGATTCGGATCGGATTCGGATGGAATTTTAAAAAATTCGGATTTCGGATTATTCGGATATCCGTTTAATCCGAATAAAAAACATGTTTTTAGTGTTATTTTTAGGTTTGGTATATTAATTAGACTATTATTTGAAGTTTAAACTTTAAATATGTGTTAAGAGTAATTCATATTTTCCGGTTTGTATGTTTATTGTGATTCTAAACTATTAAATGTTATGAACAAAAAAATAGGAAAATTTTTAGCCTTATTTCGGATTATTCGGATAATTTCGGATTTTTCGGATATTATTCGAATCCGATCCGAAATGAATTCGGATAGATTCGGATCAGATAGGAATTTTTCTAATTCGGATCGGATCGGATCGGATTTCGGATAGGTTCCAAAAGTTTTCAAATCCGAATAACCCGAACCGAATAACCCGAACAATCCGTTATCCGGCCCGATGAACACCCCTAATGCATATTGAGATATACATGTTTCATTAATGCATCTCCACGTTAAGTTTAGCAAGTGTTATTAGTTTATATCACCTTATCTATTACACAACATGGAAAGTTGCCATACTTATCAATAACTGCTACAATAGCCTTTTTAGCCTATTAAATCTACGAGATCGGTGTAAATAGCCAACTTTCTATCATTTCCCAAAAGGTTGGATCAATTTTCATATAATAAAAACCTTTTTAAGCTTTTATAAAGCTTGAACTGAATAATCTTAACATGTCTCTACACCAAAATTTTACTCTTTTAATCGAAACCAAGTTTATCTTTTGAAAAACTTATTGGAATAATCATTTGATCACGTTGGTTTTAACATAAAAGACAGTTTTGACAAAGATAAACTATTTCAAACTTCACATATATTCAAGTCCATAATTAGCAGGTGCCTTTTTGCACAAATACAAGAAGGCAGGCGTGAATTTCTTTAAAGACAAAGCACATGTATTAACCTACTAGTCATTATCATACAATTCATAATCATATCAAAGCAATAATGATCAATCATCAAACAATTATGTAGATAAGTTATTTCAAATCAAACTCATACATACCTATCAAATCATCATGAAACATAACAAAAACATAATATTTAGTTATCATAGACACCTAATTCATCAAATAGTCACGTAATCACATATTAATCATAAAAGATTCACACAAACACATAGAGATCACTCAAGACCTTGTGAGAAATAGTCAGTTAGAACCGATAACAATACATCAATAATCAAACTTCATTAGAGTTGATCATGCCTAAAGCTTTCAATAGAAAATTGAATCTAGTTTTATCTAGTAGCTTGGTGAATAAATCTACGAAGTTGTCACTAGTTTCAACTCTTTTCATTTCATTAGTCCTTTCTCACTACAATCTCTGATCAAATGGTGCCTAATTTCAATATGCTTCGTCTTTGAATGTTGAACAGGATTTCTCACAATATACATTGCAGCAGTATTATCAATAAGTATAAGAGTATTTAGAAAATTCAGACCATAATCAAGCAGTTGATTTTGAATCCAAAGGACTTGAACACAACAGGCATATGCAGCCATGTATTCAGCTTCTACAGTTAAAATAGACAACTGTTGTTTGCTTTTTGCACTGCCATCATACCAGCCTGTTTCCCAAGAACTGACAACCACCAAAAGTAGATTTCATGCTCATGTTGCATCCATCAGAGTCACTATATGTGTATTAAATAAGATCAACTGATCTGTTCTTAGGATACCAAATGCCCAAGTGTGTCTTTCCCTTTAGGTATTTGAAGATTCTCTGGACAGCCATCATGTGTGAAACCTTGGTGTAACAACTCGGCTTTCTAAATTAATATTTTTATCCAGAAACTATCGGGGTTTGAGATAATGTTATTAATATTTATTTAATATATGATACATAACTTTGAAAATACTCAAATGTCACCCAAACTATAAACTATTATCTCTTTATGTGTCCACCCTCAATCTATAGGGACTATATTGCAAACATTATTATTTTTATCAGCTATAACCCGTTAACCCAAGACCCCATATACCCGTACCCGAATCCAATTGCTAAGCTGTGACCCGTTTAACACCTTGGACCACAATTCTCGTTATTAACTTTGTAATCGAATTAATCACGTTGATAATCTTGCCTTAGTCGGCCTCACCGACTCGTTTAGTTAGGAATAGAGGATCTTGAAGATATGAATTTATATAAATCTAACCCGTCATATATCATAATACGTATATACCTCAATCATATCAGAAAACGCGATTAAACCCTAGTACACCTTTTTCCTCACCATGCGACCATACCCTATCCATTAATTGAATTTTAACTAGTTGTGTACCCTCTGTTCGTACCCCTTGGTCGCCGTTGGGTTTCGTTTATGGTTCACCATCAATCCAGTGTCGTGTCAGGTAATTAAACATCTCAACAAGTTCGTCTTGCTCCGTAACATAAAAGCCCTAATACGAATTGATCAATTAACAAGCAGATCGATCTATTGTATTATCTAGGGTTTATAATCAAATTGGGGAAAAATAAGATGATGTATTTAAATTTTTATTTGCACTTGATTAACACAGAAATCATAGCTCAGTTGGTTTAATGGTCTGTGTTCATGCGGGGTGCCAGCTGGGGACGCAAGTTCGAATCCCGGCCATCCACTTTTGCCCTTTTATATTTTCTATAAAAAAAGTTTTTAACATATTAGTGATTTTACAAAATATTATAATTAATATTTAATATAAAATAAACATAGTGTTATTAAAACGACATTACCAATTTGCGTTTCTTGTCTAGTAATCTCGTCTCAAACTTTCGTGTGTGTATGTGTGTGTTTCTGTATGTGTGTGTGTGTGTATTGTATAACAGGTATAACAAAGATGTTAAACTTGTAAAAGTATTTTCTATTAAATAATGGAGATAAAATATCTATTTATATGTCATTATATGTATTGTTACATATTATAATTTATTTATTTAATTTATATTTGTTTAAATATTAATATTATGAGTATAACTTATATTATATATTTATTTAAATTAATTTAGATGCATCTAACTATCTATTAATCTAAACACTCATATTAAATTTATTTATTTAGATATTTTATATCTTAATTCTTTAAAGTCATTTAAGTAAATGGATTTAATATTTTATCAAGAATAATCAATAGTATGTTATAAATAATAATTAATCATCATTTAAATGTATGACAAACAATAATATTAATCTTTGCAATAATAATTATTGAAGAAATCCATCGATCAATTAATAAATATTCTAATCCCAAACCTAACTCAATTCACATCAAATCTTAATTCATTATACATGTTGTCTCATTATTAATTAATCCATATTAATATTATTTACTAGGAATCCTTAACGGTATATTCCGAAGGGGTTTACCTTGCTCTCATGATCCTCATTTGTATTTCGTTCATCCGATCAGGTGAGTACCACATTCCCCGTATTTTACTTGGTTTCCATGTTTTGGGGACATATATGCGTAAATTATATTTCTTATATATACTTATACACAAAACTGCAACTATTGTCTTATGTGTTAACAATTTATACATTACTTGTTTATGTGCTTATTTGCTTTACGTGAACAGCATTCGGAGTGGTCCAACATAATCTCATAATAGTATGATCATACGCCAGTCGTTATAGCTTTGTGCTTCTCTACATGTCAGTTATACTTGCTCATTTGGTTAATTTGTTATTCTCATACGACATGTTGCAAATACTTATTTTTATATATACTATGTGTACATTTAAACTGGTGTGTTGTTCACTCAACCTTGTGTTGACAAAACTATTTTATTTTCAACGTATATGCAGGTCATCTTGTGATGTGAAGTAAGTGAAGTTAGAAGATCACTTAAGGATTTATGCTAGAAGAAAATTTAACGAGACAATATTATTCAGGACTTTTAATTGTTTGAACATTATTGTTTTGTTTGGATATTGTATGCATTTTGTTTTATTTGGAATTTACTTAATAGATATTGAAACTTATAATATTGCATGATAGTAACCTTGAGAGCTGTGGGCAATCAGCTCACGCCCCAACTTTTTCCGCCGTAGGTTGGGGTGTGACACTTGGGATTTCCTTGGAATCATGCATGAACACATACAACAAACATGATATCTAGCCATGAAGCAGTTAGGTGCATTAGTGATTCAATCTTAACTATGTATCCATGCTGATTTACAGGCTCCCCATTTTCATCTGCCACCATCTTCTCATGTGTGTCCATTGAAGTAGAAGCCGTCTTCAAATCTTGGCATTTGAACTTGATTAAGATGTCTTGTACATACTAGGGAATGATTTATGAATATTCCATCCATTTTTTTGTTAAACTTGCAATCCAAGGAAGAAATTCATCTCCACAATTGAGCTCATGATGTATTTAGACTTCATGACACCTTCAAACTCGTTACACATATCTTCATTGGTAGAACCAAAGATGATGTCATCAACATAGACTTGCAGTAGAAGTAAATCTCTTCCTTCTTCTTGTAGAATAAGGTCTTGTCAATGGATCCCCTATGGAAACCATTTGCAAGTAGATGGTTTGACAACATATCATACCAGGCTCTTGGAGCTTGATGTAATCCATATAGAGCTTTTTCAGTTTATACACTCTATTTAGATACTTGGGATCTTCAAAACCTGAAGGTTGAGTGACATAAACCTCCTCATTTATCTTTCCATTTAGGAAGGCAAGTTTCACATCTAGTTGAAATACTCTTATATTCTTCGATGCAGCATATGCTAAGAAGATCCTTATGGCTTCCAATATAGCCACAGGAGCAAACACATCTTCATAATCAATCCCTTCTTCATGTAAGCATCCAAGAGCAACCAGTATTGCTTTATTTTTCATTACAATCCCCATTTCATCCCACTTGTTTCTAAAAACCCATTTAGTGCCTATTGCATATTTTCCTCTTAGTTTATCAACAAGCTCCCAGACTTGCAAGTTTCTGAAATGTGCTAATTCTTCTTGCATTGCTTCTACCCAACTGTTGTCTTTTAAGGCTTGAACTATGTTCTTTGGTTCAGTTTGGGATAGAAAACAGGAAAATAGACATATGTTTGCAGTTTCAGAGGAACTTCTGGTCACTCTCTCATGCAGGTCACCAATTATGTTTTCATTGGGATGATTTCTTTGAACAAAAGTCGCATGAATGATTTAAGTGGATGTCAGATTTGGATCTAAGTCTGAATCATTTATTTCTGGTTTAACGATGTTCAAATCTTGTGCAGCATTGTTCAAATCAGATTCTTCCACATTCTGATTTGTGGTGTTGGATTTTGAATCACCAATATTTGAAAAATTATGATTTTCAAACATAGATTAAGTGTCATGTTGAGTTTACTCAAATGGATTTTCAATTTGATCTTTAGATATTTATTTGTGAGGCTCAACATGTTGCACATCTTCTTCTTCTTCTTCAGAAATATTTCTTTGAAAGGAGAACTCGATACCATCATTAGCAACTTTAGACCACAGTTTGTCTAAATTAATCTTCTTTTCAATAGTTGCTTCAGTAACACTTTTTCTATATGAATGTTCTTCAATGTCTTCTGGATATATTTTGAAATATTTGATCAGCTTTTCCAAATCAAACAGCCAACTTGCACCATCCACTGTGTTAAACTGATTCTCATTGAAGATTGTGTCAGATGATTCAATCACACTCAAGTGACCTTTCACATATACTCTATATGCTTTGAGTGTGAAGAATATCCAATTAAGAAACAGTCCAGGGATTTTGCTTGAAATTTGTTCAAATAATTCTTAGTAGTCAACAAAGAACATTTACATCCAAAAGGCTTGAGAAACTTTATTTAGGGCTTCCTTTTAAACAAAATCTCATAAGGAGCTTTGTTTTGCCTTTTGTTAAGAAGTACCCTCTTCTGAACATAACAAGCAGTGTTGATAGCTTTGCCCATAATGATACTAATAAAAAGGCATCTGCTAACATTGTTCTTGCAACTTCATTGAGGGTTCTATTTTTTTATGCAACCCCATTTTGATCAGGAGTTCATTGGAGCATTGAACTCTTAAAGTATTCCTTTTTCTAGACAAAACTCAGTTATTACTCCATATTTGAACTCTGAGAAATTATCACGTCTCATAACCTTCACTCTTACATCAAGTTTATTCTCAATCCTTGTAACACAACCCTTAATTAATTCAGCAGTTTCATCCTTTGAACTTAGGAAGTACACCCAAGTGAGCCTTGAGTAATCATCTATAATCACTAAACAATACTTCTTTTTGCCAATACTTGGAACACTCACAAGACCAAATAGATCCATGTGAAGCATTTCTAGCCCTTGTTAGATTGAGTTAACAAGTTTTGTTTTGTGAGATGATTTGTGTTGTTTCCCCTTTTGACATGAAGAACATTTCTCATCAAGTTTGAACTCTCTTGTACGTAGACCAATGACATGTTCACCTTTCACAAGTTTGTTTATATTCTTTAAGTTTACATGACATAACTTTCTATGTCACTGCTTTGTTTCATTCTCAGAGGCTTCAGACACAAAACAAGTTCCACCTCTTGATATAACCTCCTTCATCCTTAATTCATACAAGTTTTCATTTTTAGGTTCCATCATCATAATAATTTTATGGTAGAATCACAAATTCTGGTTTCAGTATGAAGCCGTGAGATTCATCAAAACCAACTTTATAACCTTTATCACACACTTGTGATATACTCAAAAGATTATATTTGAGACCTTCAGCATAGAAAACATGAAATGAGACATTTCCATTTGTAAGTATTCCTTTACCCACAATTTTCCATCCATTTTCATCACTACCAAAAGCAATTGGGCCTTCAAACTTCTCTTCATAATTGACAATTGATCTCTTGTCATAGGTCATGTGCCTGGAACATCCACTATCCATATACCATATGGCATTAATCAATGTGGTTTGTTCTTACACAGTCAAAACAAAATTGATCAATTTTGTGATAAACACAAGCAAGACATGCTTGTACTTCATCATTAACAAAAACAGCAGCTGTAGTTGGTAAGGGATCTTCATAGACAGTCTCACATGATTCAACTGAGTCATATCCATACTCGTCAACATTTCCCACAAATGCAACAATGCTTTTGCATTCTTGTAGGACTAGAACGTCTCTCTTAAGTATGATCTTTGGTGTTTCATCCTTTGGTTTCCATAGAAACCCCTTTGGTTTAAATTCACTTTTCAATAGTTATTCTCACCACCATTTAACTTGCTTTCTTGTTTTCTTTTGAAAGCTTTCTTTGACAATTTTTTTCAAATCAGATGGTGGTGACCTGGTAGAGTCACTAGAATTTTCTGAATGTTGAGTTTTCAAAGACAGATTATTTATCAATTTGTTGCATCCAAAACTTCTTCCTTTTTTACCTAAACCATCATTAATTTGAATCCCTTTCTTCAAGTATTCTTCATACCTTTTCTTGTATAGTCCAAAATCTTGACCAAATAGTTTATAGTCTGGAACTGTGAATGGTTTAGGTATGATTCTTTCTTGACACGAATCTGTGTGATGTCCATACACATCACACAATCTGCAAAAAACTTTTCCTTTATGTTCAGCTAGAGAGTTTCCCTTCTTGAATCTTTCACTTGGTCTTGGGGGATCAACACCAATTGTTTTCTGATGGGTAATTTGTTTTCCAAAATTTAATGAAATAGGTTGGAAAACATCAATTTTATCATTGCTTCTGTCATCAGACCCCTTGACAAAAATGACCTTCTCCAGCTTCACACATCTTTCATTTAATTCTTTCTCCTTCTTTGGACTAACATATCTTATTGAAAAGTACTCCACATCCCCAATATCAAAAAGTTCATGATTAGAGAAAACTAGGTAAATTGGTGGACACAGATTTTCCCTTTTTGTTTGTTCTTCATTCTTGATGTTTGATTTCTTTGGAGATTTAAATTTTCTTTTTTCTTGAGCCTTTTTGTTTGCATATGGGTAGACCTGCTTTGATTGTCTTTTTCATCCTCCGCATATGTCAAACACCCTATGATTTCTCCTCATATCTTCATAGTGTTTCTTCATTGTAGGTGTCCTTTTGGGTAATTTTTAGATCTTGTTCTTTGCACTTTTCCCTTTCTGATTTTGACCCATGCTACTTCCAAATCTTGAACACCTTTCACTTTAATCACTTGAATCATCTTCAACTTATTCACTTAACTCGTTCTCTCTCTGGGTGACTTCAACCTCAAACGAATTTTTACTCTTGCTTTCTTTTCTGTTATCTTCCTTCAGCACAAATTTCCTTCACCATTCACAATGACTTATCATAATTCTCAATAAAGTCCTCCTTATCATTGAAAGCAGTTTTAAACTGACTTAAAAATGCTTCTTTTTGTTCTTTTCAAGGTGGTGGCACAACCTTATACTTGTCTTCAGGTTTTATCTTCTCTAATTTCCCACAAATATTACCAGTAGCAACCAAATTATTGAGAAAATCAACTTCAATTTGAAGTTGTGTATTCTTCAATTTCTCATCCATATACATTTTCTTTAACCCCTCAATCTCAGTTATGTATCTTGACTGAGTTTTATAAATGTCCAAGCAATCTTCTTCAGGACTCTTGATTTGGTTGTCATAAGTGTTTTCACTCATTTCATGCACATTTATGATGCTTTCTTTCTTGAAACATTCACATTGCCACTTAGCAACTTCTTTTCTTAACGAATCATTCATTTGAAGTAGATCTGAGTGATGTGTGACAGATGATGCTCCTTTTAAGTAACTCACAACTAAGATTTAAATTTATAAAACGAAAATCCTAATGAATTCACACACAATCGGCAAGTGTACCGATCACTAATAGTATAGACCTAAGGAAGTCAGAGTATCGAACACAAGGACACGAGAAAACGTACTTAATACTTAACCCTAACCAAGACTCACCTAAGAATAAAATATTTTAAATGATTTTTAATTATTAAATAATTTAGTCTAACTTACTTTAACTAACTTAATTTACTAAACTTAACAAGACTAGACGAAATTTTGAGAATGAGGTTTATCAATGCAGAAAACGTCTACCTAGGTAAGAATCCTATTGAAGGAATAATTGGATTGTTGAATCTCACGACACCGGTTTCTAAGGATGACACAACTAAGGTTCACTCAAGAAAGCTTGATTACCTCTCGGTCTCCCTAACAAACCCTAACCTACACTTAGTTGATTTTAAGAACAAAACCGGATGACGAATTTTTAAAGTGCTCTAATGCCGACTCTCCTCTCGGTCTCACCGACACACTACCCTAATGAAGACGAATACTACGCAACCAAGGATAGAGGAACAATTTAGTTTAACTTAAACTAGGTCAACTAGTTGCTCACAAACCCAAACCCGACAAGAACCGAATCCGCTCTCGCGCGATCCTAATTCTAACAATCTAAAGCTATGAGACGACCCTACTTCCTATCACCTCTCGGTCTCTAAGAAGGTGCCTACCCGCTTATTTTAACTAATTGACATACCTATTTAAACCCTACGGTTGTACACCCAGCAAATAATCTCTAAACACAAAGTAAAGAGTTCATACAAGCTAAAATTAACCAAAACCGATTAAATAAATCAAAGCAAGAGGTAATTGAGTATAATTAATCAAAACACAGCCACTAAACACAACATAATTCAATATTAAACCAAACTTTTCATTAACAAAACAAGTCATGATCATCAACAATCCAATTTACTCATTAAAACCTAACAACCATCATCTAACCTAGGTAGAACTAACTAGTTTAGCCACTCATAAGTTTTGGACAGAAGCATATACTTAATATAATGTGACAATCGTCAATTTCAGGTTAACCCCGTTAACTCAACTCCGTCAATTCAAACTTTAAGATCGTTGAATCTATAACGCACACTTCATTACATTTAAACTAGGGTTTAAATGAAGCTTAAACACTTACTACATGTGTAGTCTTTCGGGATTTGCACCGAAACGCAAACGAGTTGACGCAAACGATTGATAAACAAACGACAAACGTCAAATCAATAATTATGTGTTAATTATGTGTTAGATATATGTGTGTTACTTGATTGTTATGTGGAATGTTAAACAAGAAACAGGAACCAACTATTTAGGCTAGAGATGTAACATTTGGAAGATTAGGGACTAGAGTGTAACTTGTATTATTATAAATATAACCTTAACACTAAAACCCTAACCTATTCCTTTTCCCCCACACCACAACCCGATCGGCCTCTCTCCCTCCATCTCCCTCACGGCTGCCGTCCACAAGAACACACATACACACATCAAATCAAGGGATTAATCCAAGAACTAGGTGCTAGGAAGGTATACTTGATCACCTCTTACCTCTTTGTTGTTTAATTTTGATGTTTAATGGGTTGTGTGTAAACCCTAATCGGCCGATCATGTGTATGTATGTGATTAATATGATTGTTGTTAGTTGGATAATGGATTGATAACTAGATTGATGTTGTTGCTTGATTGATTGTTGTCTTTGATTTGAGTTAAAACACAAACCCTAATCTTGTATGTATGGTGTAATTGATATGCATGGATAGTAGTTATAGTGTCTAGAGGGTTATATGGATGCATGATAGTTCATAGATTGTTATTATGATGAGTTTTGATGTGAACAGATTCTGGACAGAACGTATATACGATGTTTAACTGACTGTAACGAAGTGTAAACGTGAAAATTGATTGAGATTGTGGGTACTGTAGTAAACTAGGTTGAGTCTAGTTTCTATAAAGTATAAATTCGTAATTTTTGGATAAGTGGAAGTATACTTTTATGATTTTACAAAAACGTGATGCAAAGCTGAACTGTTAGACCTGCTGTTAGGTTATGTTGTAAATGTTATATCTCATGAACTACGAGACCAATTGGGTTGGTTCCACTTCTGGAGGTTGACTCACTGAGTTAGGAACCAAACCCAAGTGGTCTTGCATTTATTGGATTTTTCGTTTAACGGGAATTGCAAATAACATTCTGATGTGCATGAATCTGACTGATATAAGTTAGCTGTAATGTTTTGATCATTATGAACAATCTATATGGAATAAAAATAAGATAAAAGATGTTCTGGAAACCTAAGATATGTATGCTCCTGTGGTAATTTTTGGTAAATTAATTGAGACGTTATAATCGGTAAACTAGTGCAATCTTTCAAGTAGAAATTCTGTCATAACGAAACTAGCTGCTGAGTTGTATAGGAATGCATGAAATATGATAGTTTTTATATAATTGTTGTATTTTGACCAAAATACCCTTGCGGGGAATAGTTGCTAGTTGATTGCCATGAATTGACCAAATTGCCCTTATGGGGAATAATGGTTAGTTAGTCTTTGTTTGTTGACCAAAATGCCCCTACGGGAATAATTGCTAATAAGTATGTTATTAATACGTGACACGAAAGTAATTGCTCACTCATGTATCGTATCACAATTTTACTTGTTTAAGTCACACACGATTCACAAACGAAACACGAAACATGTTACGTGCATAGGTATTATGTGCCGAGTCTAGAGACTCGTTAAACATTCCGATACTTAGAAAATCTCTTTGTTATTTTAGAACGCTAGAGAGTTTTCTACGACGCGCATCACTCGGTGATCTAGATCGGATATTCTTCGCAAACAGTGAGTTCACTTACCCCACTCTTAAACTGTTTTCAAACGTTTTTCACTTGGGGGAGATAACATACTCCGATAAACATATTTTCTGAGATAAACGCATATGAAAGATTTTGTTATAAATTATATATCACTTGTAAAGGCTAAGCGGCATACGTAACATTTGAAGTCCCACACATCGGACCGGTTAATATTTGGAATAGCGAGTCACTTTTGGGTAGTACTACTGGGTTTGACAAACCCCACCCGACGCTAAGCTCAACTGGAGGTTGAGTGGGTGTAAATTTTGGCTAACACTTACCATGGTCTGGAGGACCTGGTGACGGGCACTTGATAAACAGTCAGCTTCGGTCGCGAACCACTTAGCGATACTTGTTGTATAGATTAGCTACCTATCGATATATAATTTGACATAACACTATCTGGTAATGCAAAACACTTAAACGCTGTAACGTGGTTACACACTTAAACGATGTAACGTGGTTACACACTCAAACGCTGTAACGTGGTAACACACTCAAACGTCGTAACGGGGTTACGCAACATTTAAACGTCGTAACGAGGTTACGCAAAACGCTAAACGATTTATCTTATTTTACTTGTGAACTCACCAACCTTGTGTTGACACTTTTAGTATGTTATTCTCAGGTAGCCGAGGCGGGCGCGCGGTTTAGGAGCATGCATTAATGAAAACACTTTTATTCTGCAAACTTAATTTTAACAGTTACATTTGGTTTTAAGTCGTCCTGCGTGACGCAACTTTTGAATTAAGGTTTTACGCTTCCGCACTTACTTTCATTTAAACGTTTTTCTTTGGTTTGGTTATAACTAATGATTCCGATCCTGCCAGTTCACACCCTCTGACGGTAAAACTCCGTTAGTGGATTTTGAGGGTGTGACATATAAACATCATATAACTCAACATAAACATAATGAAACTCATTCAAGAATCAATATCAATCAAGAACAAGTCAATCTTCAATTTAATTGCAAAACAATTCAAGTAAAGATCAAAATCAACTAGTTATAAAACTTGAACAAAAGACATAAAGTTTATGAGTGTTTTACTATCAAGTGTGGCTGAGTTTATTGATGTTGATGACCCATAGCTGCTGCACCAAGTTGTCCTTAACGATCTCCTTCCTCTCCTAGCCACCACAAAGCTCGTACAACACTTTTTTTCTTTTTTTGCTTGCTGTCCAAAATCCCGATCGGAAAGCTTTTGGGTGAAAGAGTTAGGTTTATTATATTTGTTTTAATCTTGTTTGTTGGTTTATTTTTCTTTACTTTCTACTCCCATAGGATTATATCCCAACCACACAAACAAAACTCGAATTGGTTTCTGATGTGTGTATAAAGATGCTCTCACAACTAAGCTTTAAATTTATGAAACGAAAATCCTAACGAATCCACACACAACCGGCAAGTGTACCGATCACTAATAGTATAGACCTAAGGAAGTCCGAGTATCGAACACAAGGACACGAGAAAACGTACTTAATACTTAACCCTAACAAAGACTCACCTAAGAATAATATAATTTAAATGATTTTTTAATTATTAACTACTTAACCTAACTTACTTTAATTAACTTAAAAGACTTAACTTAAGAAAACTAGACGAAACTTTGAGAATAAGATTTATCAATGGAGAAAATGTCTGCCTAGGTAAGAATCCAATTGAAGGTATAAAAAGCTAATGGATTGAAGAATCTCACGACACCGGTATCTAAGGATGACACAACTAAGGTTCACTCAAGAAAGCTAGATCACCTCTCGGTCTCACTAACAAACCCTAACTTACACTCAGTTGATTTTAAGAACAAACCGGGGAATAAATTGCTAAAGTGTTCTAATGTCGACTCTCCTCTCGATCTCACCGACACACGACCCTAATGGAGACGAATAATA
The DNA here is from genome assembly GCF_021521415.1 of Bidens hawaiensis. Lineage (NCBI taxonomy): Eukaryota > Viridiplantae > Streptophyta > Magnoliopsida > Asterales > Asteraceae > Bidens > Bidens hawaiensis. Next base: position 780,552 of record NW_027491816.1, read on the forward strand.
TGCAACCAAGGGTAGAGGAACAATTTAGTTTAACTTAAACTAGGTCAACTAGTCGCTCACAAAGCCAAACCCGACAAGAACCAAACCCACTCTCGCGCGATCCTAATCCTAACAAGTAAAAGCTATGAGACGACCCTACTTCCTATCACCTCTCGGTCTCTAAGAAGGTGCCTACCCGCTGATTTTAACTAATTAGTATACCCAAATAAACCCTACGGTTGTACACCCCGCAAACAATCTCTAAGCACAAGTAAAGAGTTTAAACAAGCTAAAATCAACTAAAACCGATTCAATCAATCAAAGAAAGAGGTAATTAAGTATTATTAATCAAAACACAGCCACTAAACACAACCTAATTCAATGTTAAACCAAAATTTCAATAGCAATTCAAGTCATATTGATCAAACAATCCAATAAACTCATTAAAACCGAACAATAATCATCAACCCTAGGTAGAACTGACAAGATTAGCTATTCATAACTTTTGGACAGCAGATAATAATCAAAATTAAGCTCAAAGTATCCATTAAAAATTGATGGGAACTTGTTTCAAAGTCTAAAACTCAAAAACGAACTCACAAACGTTAAAACAAGCAAAACCGACAACTGGAGGATAAAAGATAGAACCGTAAGCTTCTCCTTCTTGGTTTCTCCTCTAGAGCAGGTGTGGTGGCTGGAAATATGATGTCCAAATCGTTCATAGGGTATAAACCCTTTATATATGTTTTTAAATACCTCTTTCCTAATATAAAATAGGTTAAAACAAGCCCACAAGGCCCACTAGAAGACAAAATAAATGGGGTAACCGATTCCTGAACATTCTTGGAAGCCTTTGGGACATGTGAGGCGTCACATATCATAGGCATGGATGCCTCACCTGGTCTCATAGCGCGGCCAGGTCCTGGGTGCTCGTTTCTTCGTTTTCTGACTTGTTTATCTTCAAACGCGCATACCAGCTTTATCCGAATCCCGTTTGAGCTGATTCTTTCTTCATTAAACTCGTTTTTTATCTCTCTTCAACATGGGACCTATAATATACACAAACATTTAATTTCATACAAGAACAGTTATATTTGTTAACTGTTTACGTACAAAACGACACAAAAACGGGATAAAACGCTATGTGTTTTGCAACACATCAAATATCCCCACACTTGAACCTTTTTCGTCCCTAAAAAAGATTTATGCAATGGAATGATAATCGGAAAACTGATCTTAAAGACATATAGATTATTTTAATGTTCGGAGAAACGCAAAAACCACAATTGCCGATATTGTTGTCCAGTTAAACCCATGCCTTAATCTTTACCGGGACAAATAAGATCCGACAATAATATTACTCAGTGGTTTACACAATTAAGACCCGTTTATTTTCAGCTTTTACAGGACCAGACCACCCCAACTTGTCTTAAATCTCAAAATTAGCATAATTAAAACTTTTGTTGCTCTATTTTTTTCATGAATAGTTAAGACGATCAAGGGTATTGTTTATCCACCTTAGCTTAAGCATAAAAGTCTACCAAGCAGCCATTAGATACAATTAAGGTTCAATTAATTAATAGCTAGTGTTCCCCACAACATGACATACCCCCGTTATCAAGCAATACCCCGAAACCATCACCATAGGTGAGTATGCAAAATTTCATCTGTAGAGATTACATGTAGCGTGTCCCTTGTGGTCCGTTTCTTAATGGTAATGAGACGCGAGAAAGGGGACCCCACATGGCTAACAACGTGGATGATCAAGTCTGTAGTGTATTTGTACTTTTGTACTTTTGTGATCATGTTTAAATACTTATAAGGGTTTGCTCTTTTTGGCTTTATTTTAAATATCCACAACCCCACTTAGGAATTGTGAATACCCAGATGAATAGATTATATACAGACCCATGGTCTCCGGACCCGAAGTATCCCATCAATACAATATTTAAGGTTATAAAACCATACGCCAATAAGGTGTAAAACACTAAACTAGCAGTTTAAAATTTATATCACAGGCTACACGGCATACTCTAACGTTAAACCAACCCAAGCATCATATGATAACGTATTCAAATTTTTAAAACTCATGATATTTCCACTTTTTCATACCAAAATTTGAGGCTTGAGTATGGCCCGACCTTTCATTACTTATTTTCCACGGACAAAACGCTTTACCCACAAAAGATTTCCGTTTTAACCATTTTATCAAATTTGCCCTTTCATTTTCAAGGCTGAGCCTACCGACACATCCCAAGTTAAGTGCGTATTCTTTTATTTATCTCATATTATTATTAGTTTGAAAAACCGATTTCCGATTAATATCATCATCTCCCACTTTAACGCAAAAAGAAAACTAAATTCAAGGGACATTTTTCTTTAAAACATTTTTTTTTATAAAAATTCTTTTATTTTTCTTAAAAATGAAAACGTCAATTCCCCATCCCCACACTTAAATTTCACATTGTCCTCAATGTGAGACAAAGAAAAGACAAAACTAAACATAAAGAAAAATAAAATGGAACAGACTCCCCTGGCATATGTGATCATGCAAGTGTGCGGTGAATCATGTTCCTCGCCCTCCTATTCGAACGCAAGCTTAAAACTCCAGTGCTCTCTATCAAGCTATCACTAACGAACGAAAGCAAAAATCCTTAAGCAAAGTGCATCCCCACACTTGCTTAAAACTCCAGCTCATAAACCGTCATCAACCAGCCAAGGAATAACCTGCAAGTAAGAGAATAGACACCCGAAAAAACTCAAAAATAAAAATAAAATGAAAATAAAATAACAAGAAAAGATATTACCGGGTTGCCTCCCGTGAAGCGCTAAGTTTATTGAATAGTATTCAGCCGGACTCGCTCCCGAAACATCAATCAGGAGGCTTCTCCTTTATCATCTTCCCATCGATGCTCCTCAATTCTCTCCTCTTACAATTGGTCGGGAAGAAACCGATTGCACAACTCTCATGGGCACGACCATATGAATTAAACTCGGCCCACCAACTCTTAGACTCCCCGAAAAATGATCCCCTAAAGTGAAATGGGAGTAACGAACTCTTCTACACACCATGATATCTGAGCCTAGATATCCTCCTTATTCTTTTAGCCAACTTTTTAAACCTCAACACATCCCGAATGGAGATTGAGTACGGTTCATGTTTTGGTTTTTCACATTCAAAGTGCAATGGTGGAAAGACTGATTCACCAACCACCTCATGGCTCTCCTGACAAGGCTCATTTTTTATCCCCGCACTTGGCTCGTTATACAATAGATCCTCAAGCAACTTCAAATCGCCAAGTGGGTCAAACTCTCCTTCATCCATAATGGTAAAATCCATAGACTCTTCACCAAACTCATCCTTAAATTCTTCCTCCCAAGAGGGAACATACTCCTCTACTCGCTGTTCTCCCATTCTTGTATCTTCAATCTCACTCAGGGTTTCAAAGAAAGGTGGATTCAAAGGTGGAATATACTCCAAATCCTTTCTAATGGCAAATAATACGTCATCCATTATTGATTCTAATTCTGGGGTGGGCTGTAATATATTTCCCGATAAGTCGTTATACCCTAAGAAGTTCCCCTTTTGATCATATGAAAATTGGTATGGAGGAGGCTTTGCCACAAGTGATTCCCATGGAGCTTTCCGTGCCTCAGTTTCTATCCTTCTTCGCACATAAGCATCATGTACCCAGGGATCTCCGCCACACACTTTGCACCATGGTGTTCCAACGTGTCGTCCGAACATATTTCCTTTAAAGAACACTCAAAAGAAAAGGATCACGGGCACCAGATAGAAATAGAATAAAATACTTAAAATAAATTAAACTAAAACTAAACTAATTAAAATAACTAATCTAATCTAAATATAAGAAAATACAATAGGAAAATCCTAACTCGAATCGTTCTCAATACGCCTCTAACTGTGTCCCCGGCAACGGCGCCAAAAACTTGATTTGTGTATAAAGATGCTCTCACAACTAAGCTTTAAATTTATGAAATGAAAATCCTAACGAATCCACACACAACCGGCAAGTGTACCGATCACTAATAGTATAGACCTAAGGAAGTCCGAGTATCGAACACAAGGACACGAGAAAACGTACTTAATACTTAACCCTAACCAAGACTCACCTAAGAATAATATAATTTAAATGAATTTTTAATTATTAACTACTTAACCTAACTTACTTTAATTAACTTAAAAGACTTCTTAAGAAATCTAGACGAAACTTTAAGAATAAGATTTATCAATGGAGAAAATGTCTACCAAGGTAAGAATCCAATTGAAGATATAAAAAGCTAATGGATTGAAGAATCTCACGACACCGGTATCTAAGGATGACACAACTAAGGTTCACACAAGAAAGCTAGATCACATCTCGGTCTCACTAACAAACCCTAACTTACATTCAGTTGATTTTAAGAACAAATCGGGGAATGAATTGCTAAAGTGTTCTAATGTCGACTCTCCTCTCGGTCTCACTGACACACGACCCTAATGGAGACGAATACTACGCAACCAAGGATAGACGAACAATTTAGTTTAACTTAAACTAGGTCAACTAGTCGCTCACAAAGCCAAACCCGACAAGAACCGAACCCACTCTCGCGCGATCCTAATCCTAACAAGTAAAAGCTATGAGATGACCCTACTTCCTATCACCTCTCGGTCTCTAAGAAGGTTCCTACCCGCTGATTTTAACTAATTAATATACCCAAATAAACCCTATGGTTGTACACCCCGCAAACAATCTCTAAACACAAAGTAAAGAGTTTAAACAAGCTAAAATCAACTAAAACTGATTCAATCAATCAAAGAAAGAGGTAATTAAGTATTATTAATCAAAACACAACCACTAAACACAACCTAATTCAATGTTAAACCAAAATTTCAATAGCAATTCAAGTCATATTGATCAAACAATCCAATAAACTCATTAAAACCGAACAATAATCATCAAACCTAGGTAGAACTAACAAGATTAGCTATTCATAACTTTTGGACAGCAGATAATAATCAAAATTAAGCTCAAAGTATCCATTAAAAACTGATGGGAACTTGTTTCATAGTCTAAAACTCAAAAACGAACTCACAAACGTTAAAACAAGCAAAACCGACAACCGGAGGATAAATGATAGAACCGTAAGCTTCTCCTTCTTGGTTTCTCCTCTAGAGCAGGTGTGGTGGCTGGAAATATGATGTCCAAATCGTTCATAGGGTATAAACCCTTTATATATGTGTTTAAATACCTCTTTCCTAATATAAAATAGGTTAAAACAAGCCCACAAGGCCCACTAGAAGACAAAATAAATGGGGTAACCGATTCCTGAACATTCTTGGAAGCCTTTGGGACATGTGAGGCGTCGCATATCATGGGCATGGATTCCTCACCTGGTCTCATAGCGCAGCCAGGTCCTGGGTGCTCGTTTCTTCGTTTTCTAACTCGTTTATCTTCAAACGCGCCTACCAGCTTCATCCGAATCCCGTTTGAGCTGATTCTTTCTTCATTAAACTCGTTTTTTCTCTCTCTTCAATATGGGACCTATCATATACACAAACATTTAATTTCATGCAAGAACAAGTTATATTTGTTAACGGTTTACGCACAAAACGACACAAAAACGGGATAAAACGCTATGTGTTTTGCAACACATCAGTTTCCTTAAAACCAACAGTAAATATTGTTATCCTAGCCGACCACTTTAATAAACAAACCCTTTTTTTTCTTTTTGTGAAATTTCAGATCGCATATAAGGTGGGTCTTAGGGTTTTTAATTTTTTTTGGTGTTTCTTATATATTAATATGAAAGGCTTCTTATAAATGGGTCGGGCCGGGCTTTAACTTGGTTCTTCAAACTTGATCATACGAGCCTATTTTATCTTCCAAAACCCGAACCTTTTCTCTTTTAAAACTCGTCACCTACATTTAATTATCAATCTTTGTAAAATTAAGCAAAAACAATCCAAAACTCTTAATAATTAAAATAATAAGCAATTAAAACATGATAAAATGATACGGAAAGTAAGTGTGTTTAACAACACATCACTGAGATAGAGTGATTAGAAGTTAGTTGGGAGTTTGAAGATTCTGCATGCTCATCGATTATAGCCATGAAGACCACATTAGCCTTTTATATCTCTTCAGAATGGTTGCTCCATTCAAATTGCCCATCTTGTGGTTCTTGAGCCACTACAGTATTCCCTTGGTTTCTTGGCTGATTTGCATTAACTCTGTTTTGGTTCACATTAGATAGATTTTGATTCATTTAGTTTATTTGGTATGGTTTTTGTTGTTGGGGAACAATCTACTGATTGTTTTATGCCCCTTGAAAGTTGTTGTTCTGATATTGTCTCTTTTGAGGAACTTGATTCTAAACTGCTTTTGGTACTGATTTCTTTTAGGGTAGTTGTTGTTGGTGCTGTTGTTGATGTTGTTGTTTTGAAACTTTCTGGGTCAGGCTGCTAACAGTTGTAGCATATTGCCTTTGATTTATCAAATCATATCCTCTCATTAGGACCAGAAAGTGTTGATCTCCCTGTCCTGATGTACAATCTCTTACTTCTTAACGCCAACATTGTAGCTTACCACTTCTGATACATGTCCTTTAAATCATCAGCATCAATCTGTTTTAAATCTTCTTGGACAACACTTGTGTGAATAATGCTCTTTGCAATAAAAGTATTATATGATTCTGTGAACATGGAGAATAAGGCTTGATACTTATTTCCTTGACTGGAATTGCTTGGAACATAAGGAGAATTTCCACTAGTCATTGAAGAGGCACCACTATCTCGATCATCTGAACATTGAATCTTTGCTGTCCAGATTGACTACTTGATGCTTGACTTACTGGATAAACTCTAGGAGTTTCAGCATTGAAGTCATTTGGCTCTTTAATAATGGGAATCTGCTGTTAATTCTCTGTTGAGAGATTACCCATTGAAGCAATCAAAGAATTTGCCATTTGAAAACTTGGCTTTTCTTCTTTAATCATGTTGTTCTCAAGCATTTCATGCTCAGCAGCTTGAAGAAAACCGATCATATCATCATGCTTGAAATTGGGAAATTTGGCCTTCTCTTTTTTGAACTTGCTGGCAGTGTACCATTCTCCATATAAAGATGACAACAGTTTCTTGTTTAAATCAAAGTCAGTGATACCAAGATTAGTTGTCCTTATCTCATTAGCAATGGCAACAAATCTCTACAATATTGATTTCATCCTCTCACCCTCTTTAAACTTGAATTTGTCCAATTGTTTTAACCTGTCTTTCTTTATGTCCTTCAACTCTGTATTACCTTTAAACATCTCCACAACAACATCATACATACCCTTTGCAGTAGTATGATGGTTCACACTTGTGAGAATTTCCCATTAAAGACCTAATTTCAGCATTGAGAGAGCTTTATCATCTCTTTTATTTATTTTTCTCTCAACTACTTGATTGTTATTTCTTGTTTCTGCAAGAACATAAGGACCATTTTTATAGAACTCCGTAACTCTGTATCATTGTAGCCTACGGCAACTTCAAACAACACCTTCCACTTAATGTAATTTTCATGTCTTAACAACCTTGGAATTTTTTTAGTTGACACTTCTTGATTATCTATTTGTCCTTTTAGAAAATTTGATCAAGAGAATGAAGAAAATATTTTTGGTATTTTGATTTTAGAACTGAAAGTGAAATGAAATTAACTAAAAACTTGAAAAATATTTGAACAACTTTGAAATATTCAGATCTAAGGATGAAGTCCTTTGATCAGATTGAAACAGATGAATCTGGCCAAGATTAACACACAAATTTAATCAAAAGATGTAAATCTAGGATTATAATACTTTTTAACCTGAATAATAGCATATCTAAAGGAAGAAGAGTCAGAGTGGCTGACGTCACTTTTAATGAAACAGTGCTCTGTTTACGTCATCGTCTAATGCCTTAAATCAGCTCAGATTCAATAAAAACTTCACAATCAAGCTTCTAAGCAACACATCGGTCTTCATGGAGCTAACACAAACTCTAATACCACTTGTCAGGACCGTTAATCTCGTAACTCACACAACCAATTGACAAGAACGATTACGAAAAAGAATGTGTTAAAACCCCTAGACCCTAACCGGAGGAATCAGCTAATATCAGGGTGTTCTTAATAAAACTAAAATGACGAACATAGTATTAACTCTAAATATTTCAGTTATAATATTTAGTGAAATACAATTGAAAATTTCTTTTTTGGTTTCAGGTGGAATGTCATGTGCGGCTGCCTTTCCATACAGAATAATCAGTATGTCTGGTAAAGTGTGTAATCAGTCGTCCCATCAAAGTAACCTTGCTAGAAACCCTGATGATTGTTAAAACATATCCAAACAAATTCAAAATAAATGCAAGTGTCAAACAGGTCTTCAAGTAAACTTTAATCTCTGTCGAGCAGACCTAGTAACACTTGAGTGTTCATGAGCATTCCTTTGAGTAAACTACTAACAAAAAAATATTCTTCTAGAAGACTTCAATCTTCATTATATTACCTCACTTTTCTCAGAAATATCCCACAAGCAAACTTGTTCTTCTTGATCTCTTCAATCTTTGTTATAAAACTTATTCCAGCAAACATTGTATACTCGGGGTACTGTGGCTTTCTTGAGATTGAACTTTGCTCGTTGAGGTCCTTATAATAGTTCATTTAACTTCTAACAAGTATGCTTGAGATCTTATTGTATGTTTGCTTGACCCACCAAATAACTTGTTAACTTGGCTTAATCTAGGATTAGTCAAGAGTATGCTTTAACACAAACCTTTCTTGACTGAAGATCAATCTTGCTTGAGGAAGTATAGTTTTCTAGAAGTTTACAAGTAGAAGAATTCGAAAAGATAACCTTACTCTAATAAGATGCCTTGCTTGAATAAGTAAAAACCTTGCCCGAAGTGTCTGGTTTGCTCGTGTTCCATACTTAGCGTATTTCTTAGGAGGTTGAGAAGATTCCAATCTTCCTTGATCTTCTTTTAGGCCCAACATTACATCACAATCATAAAGTAGTAATTGTTCATGTCAACAGAAAGAAGCTTCACAAACGAAGCTTAATAATAATGAAACTACTCATCGCCAGTAGCATCTTCACCTTCACCACCATAAGTTTTTGGTGCATCGCCAAAAAGGTTCCCATACAGCATATTAACATCATTAACAAAGCCATCTTAGGAATCTTCAACGGTGGCAAGAGATGGAGTACTATCAACTTCTCGTGCAGGGGAAGGGGTTCGTTTAGGATCATCAGCTTCCTCATTATCTTTGTTAGCTGCCCGATTATCTGTAACCTCAACTTCAACATTGGCTTCATCTTCTCCATTACCTTCATCGGAGTTAACTTTCCTAAATCTTGGTAACCATAGCCTAAATTACCTGATGCACAAGCTCCTTCTTGAGACCTTCTTGTTCAATACCTTGAAAAGCGGAGAAGGGAAAATCGTGACAAGGAGCAACGGTTTCAAGAAAGGGGAAAGTCTTTATATTCATTGCTTTCACAGCGGCTGCAAAGTTAGTGGTAGCATAGGGTCGAATTATTGAAAGTCCCTTAAGGGACGACCAGCTTGACCTGCCTCAAAACAGATGGACATGCCATGGTGACGACCATGAGCAATGGCCCTTGAATAAACTTCACCAAGGGCCAAATTAAACTCATTACTATGCAAGAAATAGGAAACGACATGAGGAATACCTTGGTCAAACATCAAACGTTTCTCAGAAAGGATCTCATTAACGTGGGTTTGGAGATCAGCAATAGTAACATCGATAGCAAGCTTCTCATCGACAAGCTTCTGCTTCTCACTCTCCAGCTTCTCATGATCAACAACCAGCTTTTTCATCTCCTCAATAAGAGAGTTTCTCTCTTGACCATCCTTCTAACGCTGCTCATAAAGGTCCTTGGCCTAAGCTTCCACCGTGCTCTATCCATCCTTGGTAGAAGCTTAGCAACAGCAAGCTCATGAACCAAACTTTGTTCATGAGCAATCAAGGTCACAACCTTCTCATTTTCCTCAACCAAGGCACTCTTCAAGTTTGCTTTCTCTTCATATAGCTTCTTGATATCTCCTGGAGCTTAACTCCATCATCCCATACCATCTGGAACAAGGGCAACCAAGCAAGCTAAGTATTGAATCTTCAACAATCACTTTGTCAGTCGGGGGAATACAATGAAGAAAAAAGTCCCTATAAATGGACGGCCTCTTCAGCGTATCGCAGTTATGCCCCCCCCCCCCCCATATGGAAGAAAAACAGAAGTTTCTTCATGAAACAAAGCACCTTCAACACCACCTGATTGAGCAGCAATACCTTTCCTTTTTCTTTCTCTACCACAACAGCCTCAGTAGTATGAGGCTCAACACGAATAGGTTTCTTGTTCCCCTCCACCTTTTTATCAATAGGCTCCTTATTCTTCTCCACCTTCTTATCAGCAGTTGCAGGAGTAGACTTCTTAACAGTGGTTTTAAATACTTTCTTAGGCATAGTAGCCGAAGTATCCTTTGCAACAGAAGGCTTGGAAGGTACCTTCAAAGGTGAAGGAGAAAGGCTTCTGGAAAGCTTCTCTGCACCAGTAGGATGAAAACCACGGATTGAAGCTACAAGGGCAGTATCGTCATCCAAATCAATAGGATTACTAGTAGTAGAGCTCGGACCAGGATTTACCTTTAGTCTCTTACTACTTCACACAGAAGAAGGAGCAGCTTTCCTAATGGCATCCTTAATAGGAAGGCCAAAAGAGTTTGAGGTAGGCACTTAGTCACTGGATTAAAGGAACTCCTTAGTGTTCTCAACAACATTAAGGTGACCGAGAGTAACTTCAGCAGACACAAAACTAGCAACAGAAAAGTCTTCAAGTGAAAGAAACTCCAGAGCACTGACCTCTGCAATAGGGAAGGTGAAGGTTAAACCTAAAAACAAACATATTACATAACTATATCATCCATAAAAATCTTGGGTTCTATGTGAAGGCTAGGCCACTTGGTACTCATGTTTCCACCAGAAATTCCTCTGGAAAGGTTCGAAGTTTGCAAAACACTGATCGAAGGCTCTTGAGGAAGGTAGAATCAAGCTCCTCAGCTTTTGGTTCAGGGGTGTTCAAAGTAAGCTCTTGTTTCCTGCACATTAGAGGAAAATCTAGGACATAGTCTGAAACAAATAATAACTTGTCCTTCCAAGGAGAATAAGGTTAACGGTGCTTAAAATCAATCCAGGTTCACAACAAGTTTTCTCCACTTTGAACCAATTCCATTTTTTGCAAGTTGAAAAAATCTCCGTTACATGGGTAAAGAAGGTTCATGACCGAAAGCACGACCAACGATTTCGAAATGCAAGATTTGTGCAATACCAAAAGGAGCTAATTGACTGAGACAAACAAAGTGATACTCCAACACATTGTGAAAGAATTTAGAAAAAGGATATCGAAGGTTGGATTGATAAAAATATCGAGGGTAAAGAATGAATTACCTTTGAGATGGCTCGAACGGGGGTGGAAGGATCAGGTAACTCAGGCTTGAGATCAGTCCCAATCCCATAGACTAAAAAAATAGATCAAGCTCTACTTGAGTGAGCTTTAAGAATTGAATCGTCGTATCACCCTTTGAACCCATGACGGAGAAGACGTGAATAATAAACGGTTCTAACTCTCGAAGAGAAAAAGTGAATCACCAGAAGTTTCAAGAGAAATAATGGAAGATAAAGATGGAAAATGGTTTAATGGTGGTTTTATAAAGCTTATAGGTGATTTTTGAAATTCAAAATCCCTAAAGATAGGGACAGGTGGAAGGTCAGGATTAACCTAGCCATAGTTGTAACAGTCAGCTCTATAATGACCTTCTGACGCAGGGATCTAATCAGTCATACGCAACATGTAGCACCCGTCAAACGGATAAAAGTAATAATGACCTATAGGTCACTATGAAGTTTCCAGCTTTCGCCCTGAAGTTTCACAAATAAAACATTAAGGTCGTTTAGCTCCCAGCTTCTGGACCCCAAGTTAGTGACATATTTTCCAACTCTTGGGCTTCCCCATAATGAAGCCCAACACAGTAAAGTGGGTAAAGCTTTGGTCTATGAAGAGGCATACCGCTGAACCCAAGCGCATTAAACACCTACGGGGTAATGAAAAAGAGTTAAGTCACAAGAATTTATCATTACAAACTGAACACTTTTGAGTGGGGGGGCTGATGATGTGGGTACCCTTACCCACTCACAAGCTTAACAAATAAAGAAGCAGCTCATAAGCTAGGGAAGCTTAGGAATAAAAGAACATCAAGCATAACTTGCAAGATAGAAAATATTGACACTTGCCCAACAAGATTCCTAAGTTGACAAAGCTCATGCTACAGTAATGTCAGAAAAAGTCACAACTGACCAAAAGTTGGCGCCTACCATAAAGTAAAAGTAACTACAAGACAAATAAGAGCTGAGCGAAGATTAGATGGAAATGGAATGCACCCAGTGTGCATGAGCTGAAAGAAGAGCTGACCTTTTCTAGTTAAGAAGCTTCAGATTCCCCAAGGAAGCTTCCGACTGCCTAAAAATAGAACATGTCACCAAAGGTATTATTCCTTCTCATTCACTTTATTCTCTCTATACTCTCTCTTCATACCAATCATTCCTTTAAACCAACATATCAGATTACTTATTCTCACGTCAGAGGTTGATCGCAGGAGACCCCGCTCCTACGGTGAGACTAACCGGTCGTGTTTCTTCTTTGATTCTTTGCAGGATAGAAAGCTTTGATAGGCACATACTCTTGAAGCGTTGTGCTATCATTGTTCGCTGTATTTGTTATAGCAACATTGCTAAAATAATATTTTTAGAATAATAGATTAAAAGAATTTGGTGGGTATACAAAATAACTAAACCGAACTGAATAAATACGTAAGTAAATCAAGTTCGTTTTTAATGAACTAATACTGATGTTAAGTTAAATTTAACATAGCATTAAGTTTCTAAATGATGGAAACATGCATAAAAATAACACAAAAATACCCGAGGAAAGGACAGAAAATATAATAAGAAAAAGTCTTGAACCTAATCGGTTTGACTTTATAAGTCAATGTTATGCAAAACACCAAAGAGAGCTCAAGACGAAGAATATTTAGTAATTGTGGATGTAACGAAGTGAAGGAGGAGAAATGAGTTCAATTTATAGGGAAAAAAGAGTCAAGGGTGTTTTTATTTTGATTAAGTTGGTCAAAGAATGAAATTGTGTTAAAAAGTCTTAAAAAGTTGAATAATAATCATAAATTTAGACTTGTAACATAGGAATCTTGATTAAAGGAGATTAATGTGATTATAATAATGTTAACCAAAACATAAAACTAATCAAGTTGACCAGGAATTGGATTAAATGCATGACTTGAATAAATAACAAAACATAATTAAAGTTTGTAATATGGAACTTATGATAGATTAAGAGAAATAAAGGTATAAAATGCATAAAAAATATAAAGATATAAAGCTATGAAATGAAACCTGTAATTAATTGGATTGTAATAATGAATTTTAACATCATAAATAGAATTAACAAATCCAACTACAATTAATAAAAATAATGGATCCCGATTTTATTGAAATTTTAAAATGGGGCGAGTTTCGGGTTTAAAAATGACGAATGTTGTAACATTTGGCAAATTTTACAACTAATGTAACATTCTTTAGCAATAAACTGTTATTTTATGATTAAATTTTACTTATTAAGATCCAAGATTTTTCAAAGTCAATAAAAAGTTCAAATTTTGACATGTAACATACACTACGTGGAACGACCTCGGGTAGCGGGCCAGAGAACAAATAAAATTCTAATATGTCTAAACGGCCTCAAAAATTCAAAATATTAGAGTCCATGTATAAACATAATTTTAGAAGATTCGAATCGCAAAAACTGAAAAATAAGCAACCAAAAGTTAGTACAAGACACTGCAAGGACCCAACACCAACTATTTTCAAAAAAAATAGTTTCTTTAGTCTATGTTGACCGGAATTTGAATTTCATTCAAAGTCTGACAAATATTATTAAAAATGGGATCCGATGATTATCTAAGACCGCAATACGTTAAACCAAAACACAAGACATTGTATAATATACCCAACTGTTTCACCTTCCACCCCCCCCCCCCCCCCCCTCCTTGGTCGGCCACCTCTCCCCACCACCTCATCACCTCACCTCCTTCTCATCCAATAATGATCTAACAAAACAAACCCACAATAAATATAACCAAAACACTAGTAATATATGTAGTAATACTCCTCATTAATCCACATTTCAATCCTATTACACACCAAACCACTCTACACTACCTCTCCCTCTCTTTATATTCACGACACACACACATCCCTTACACCACCATCAAATTCAAATCACAATCATATTAGATCAATAACACACTACAAGGATGGATTAAGCACTATAGGAGGCAATGATCAAATAGGAGAACACCCACACACACACAAGATCATCTTCTATCATTTTCTTAAGTTCATCAACATTCAAGGTAAATTTTAAATTAGATATTGATAATCTAAGACGAATAGATGAGATTATATACATTTAGGTTAAGACTGATCTTAGAATTTGAAATTTGGTGAATGCATGTGTGTGTGTATATAGTCGTGTGTATGTATGCATGTGTGTGGAAAAGTGTTAAACACTCACATGCATGCATATACTCATGATAAAGAACATCCTTGATATGTTAAAGATAATTAGAGATTGCATTTGTTGATAATTGTGTAGTGTGTTAATCTGGGAAGAACATGGACTAATTTGATAAGTGGGTTTGATGATAAAATGGATTTTTGTGTAGTTAATGATCAACGAAATTGTTAATGTAGTTATGACATATTGATAATAGTTAATCTTCCAGAATTAAAATTGAAATTAGATTATTCATAGATTGAAATTTGCAAATTTAGGGATTTATTTGAATACTTGAATGATTTGATGATTATTGATGATTAATGAAACTTGAAATTGATATTTGTAACATTCGTTACTTTTCAAACCCGAAAACCCGACCGATTTTAAATTTCGGTTTTGTAATATATATATATATATATATATATATATATATATATATATATATATATACATTTTAAATTCATTTATGTAGTTCTATATTGAATTCCTTAAACCGGCCTGTTTCGTCATTTCAATGTATTTGTAAATACCGTTCGATAAAATTATTAATAGTTACGATGTTTATAGTCGTTATTCATTTATTACCTTTGTTCAAAAACGAGACTCCAACTTTAAAAATGCCTACTTGAACGAGAACCTAACTATACGGAAATAATACAAAAAAAAAATAGCTAAGTTTATAAACCTTTACGTCGTTTTAATAACATTCAAAAGTTCAAGGTTAATTGGTAAATATAGCTTAAATCCAGATTTAATAGAATATGAAAGATCAGGGGCTAAATGTGAAATATATTTAAAATATAATATTATATAAAAAAACAGCCCTCACCCTCCCTAAGCCCACGCTTTTCCGGCCAGAATCTTCCGACGACCGGAAACCGGTTCCGGCGAACCGAAACGCTCCATTTCCTCATCGTTTGACCCGTTTAAACAGTGTAGAATCATTAGAATGTAACGACAAACGATTATTTTCTATTAGAAACTAATAACAACAACATTTTAATGGTCGGTTAATCCGAGTAACCGCCGGAATATTATTAAAATCAAATTAACACCCATTAACACCTAAACGCTCCAATTATTACTATAAATAGCCCTTAATCCTTCATCTAAACTCGTCTCAATCCTCACTTCAATCTAAAACACGCTCTAAAATCTCTAATCAGTTCACCTAAGTTCGTTTTCCGGCGAATTCCGTTCACCATCATTCTGGCACGGTTTGAGGTAAACTTTATATGATTTCCACTTGTTTTTAAGCGACTAAAAAAAGCCCTAACTTAGTTCGGGCAAACATGGAACGGTTTGAACGAATTAAATCTAGGGTTTGATTGAAGAAGATGAAGTTTTTGTTGTATTATTATATAAATAATTTTTTCCACATTTTAGTAAAGGGGATTACTCCATAGAATAGTAAGCAACTTTGAAAGTTGTTCCAATCAGGTCACTGATAAAAACTATTGTTCCAATCACGTCACTAAACTTTCATTTTTGTTCAAATCCTAAATATTTTACCTGGATAGCAGGTAATCTAGGTTTTTTTTTTAATTTTTCAATGTTTTTACCTTGCATAATAACTTTTAAACGTCGCTAAAAGAAGTAAAAATGCAAAATATAATTTTAAAATTCCGAAAATTTACAAAAAAAAGTTTGGAAAATTGTGGTTCGGGTTAGAACGGGTCAAGGTCGGAACGGGTCAAAACGGGTTTCGGGTTCGTTTTTTTTTTTTGAACCAACGAATCAGCGCGTTTTCAACACGTTACAGCTCGTTTTAACAGCAAAAGCTCGTTTAAGCGATTTTTCAGTTTGTTTCATCACTTAACAGCTCGTTTAAGCGATTTTTCAGTTCGTTTCAGCACCTAACAGCTCGTTTACGCGATTTTTCAGTTCGTTTCAACACCTAACAGCTCATTTAAGCGGTTTTTCAGTTTGTTTCAGCACCTAGCAGCTCGTTTAAGTGGTTTTTCAGCTCGTTTAAGCACCTAGCAGCTCGTTTAAGCGGTTTTCAGTTCATTTAAGCACCTAACAGCTCATTTAAGCAGTTTTTCAATTCGTTTCAGAACTTGACAGCTCGTTTAAGTGTTTTTTGGTTTGTTTCAGCACCTAACAACTCGTTTAAGCGGTTTTTCAGTTCGTATCAGCACTTAACAGCACGTTTAAGTGATTTTTCAATTCGTTTCAACACCTAACAGCTTGTTTCAGCACCTAATCGCTTAAACGAGCTGCTAGGTGCTGAAACGAACTGAAAAATCGCTTAAACGAGCTGTTAGGTCGTTGAAATGAACTGAAAAATCGCTTAAACGAGCTGTTAGGTGCTGAAACGAACTGAAAAATCGCTTAAACGTGTTGTTAGGTGCTGAAGCGAACTAAAAAATCGCTAAAACGAGCTGTTAGGTGCTGAAGCAAACTGAAAAATCGCTAAAACGAGCTGTTAGGTGCTGAAGCGAACTTAAAAACCGCTTAAACGAGCTGTTAGGTGCTGATACAAACTAAAAAATTGCTTAAACGAGCTGTTAGGTGCTGAAGCGAACTGAAAAACCGCTTAAACGAGCTGTTAGGCGCTGAAACGAACTGAAAAACAGCTTAAACGAGCTGTTAGGTGCTGAAACAAACTAAAAAACTGCTTAAACGAGTTGTTAGGTGTTGAAACGAACTGAAAAACCGCTTAAACAAGCTATTATGTGCTTATATGAACTGAAAACCGCTTAAACGAGCTGTTAGGTGCTGAAACGAACTTGAAAACCGCTTAAATGAGCTGTTAGGTGTTGAAATGAACTGAAAAATGGCTTAAACGAGCTGTTAGGTGCTGAAACGAACTGAAAAATCGCTTAAACGAGCTGTTTAATGCTGAAACAAACTGAAAAATCGCTTAAACGAGCTTTTGCTGTTAAAACGAGCTGTAACGTGTTGAAAACGCGTTGATTCGTTGGTTCAAAAAAAAACTGACCCGAAACCCGTTTTGACCCGTTCCGACCTTGACCCGTTCTAACCCGAACCTCAATTTTCCTAACTTTTTTGTAAATTTTCGGAATTTTAAAATTATATTTTGCATTTTTACTTTTTTTAGCGACGTTTAAAAGTTATTATGCAAGGTAAAAACATTGAAAAAAAAACCTAGATTACCTGCAATCCAGGTAAAATATTTAGGATTGGAACAAAAATGAAAGTTTAGTGACTTGATTGGAACAAAAGTTTCTATCAGTGACCTGATTGGAACAATTTTCAAAGTTGGTTGCTATTCTATGGAGTAATCCCTTAATAAAATGACAATTTGGTCTAGTGGTTGAGCCATCTTTATGTGATCCAAAGGACCCAGGTTCGAATCCGGGTCATGCCATTTTAATATTTTATTCTTTTAACACACTTTTCTTTAATTTAAAAACCAAAATAAATTATTAAAAATTATAATAAATTAAATAAAAACTATTTTAAGTCAAATAACATTAGTTATAATTTATATTTATTACTTTTCACCTAAAAAACCGACTTTCATTTCCGTTAAGTTTTCGTTAGAAACCCGACTAATATTATATTGAAAACTATCATTTTGTTAAACTTTATAATACGCTAACATATTTATTTTCAAGCTAAAATTTCATAACTCATAAACGTTATAAATCACATACCCGTCAAATTCTTTTAAAACTAGTTTAACTTATATATGTATTGTATACACATTTTTTTCCGTTAAACTTTAAAATTTGTTAATGTATTCGTTTGCCAAATAAAATATACCGTTAACATCTAAACTCCATAAACGTTATAATATTCAAACTTAGTATTAACCTTGTGATATAAAATATTAGATTTAATAAATCGTTAAGTTTTCATGATAATATTATAATATCAACTTCATAAAATGATGAGAAATATATATAAAAATGCAGACAACCCGATTTATCTACTTTTTATAAGTTGTTAGTTAATATTGATTTTGTACTTTTAATTCTAGTTTGTGAAGTTCAATTGCTTCGGTTTCATTTACGCACTTTCGGTTTATTTCAAGTTTGTCTTCAACTACAAGGTGAGTTTCTCACACCCCATTTTTAACGCTTTTACACATTTTGGGGGTAGCATATATATCCTATCAACATAACACTTTCATTTATTTATTATTTACAAACTACAATTTGTTACATGGACTTGTGTGTTTAATTGCTTACTTGCTCAAAGATTACGTGCTCATGGTTTCCTCATTAAGTATGATCATACGCCTCCCTATGAACTCAGGACCTCGAGGTTATAAGTGGAATAGAGACCCCCGATCCGAGTGCGTTGTTTGTTACCAACGGAAAAGACGCTTACTTGCGCTATTATCCAAGTACGTTGGTGCACAATCCCAACTGGAAAGGACTTTACTTGCTCATTTACACTTGTTTATGGAATTGTAGATTTTTTTGTACTTATATCAAAACTTGTGTGAACTCACCAACTATTCATTTAGTTGACATTATATATATATATATATATATATATATATATGTGTGTGTGTGTGTGTGTGTGTGTGTGTGTGTGTGTGTATGTGTGTGTTACAAGTACCATATTTAGAGAATGCTGCCGTGACAAGGACACTAGAACTTAGGTTATAATAATAAATGGACAATTTGTTAATTGTTCTTGTATTTTTCCTTGTATTTCTTGTTACAAACTTGTGTACATGATGTTTAAATTAAATAATGATATTATTGTCATTTAGTAGTGTCACATGTGTTTTAAGCAATCTGTACGTCACACTCGGGCATATTCCGTTTTAGCCGGGGTGTTACAAATTGGTATCAGAGCCGTGACTATAAGATAGGACATTAGACGTAATGTTCTAGTTAGTTATAGCTTATTTTTATTTATGTAGGGTTGCATGTTAGAAATTATGTGGGCCCTATTTGATTGTTCAAAGCACTTATTTGATTCTATTATACTGATGATTCAATTACTTCAATTACACATGCACACACAAGTCCAAGGCTTATGCCTAACGTAAAGATTTTCAATTTCAATAATCAAATTTTCGATTTTTGGTTGTCCGATATTTCTTCTTCTTAAAGATGGTTCGTTATGGCGGGTATGTAGTAAACTGTAAGGTGGGCGTGCTTGTTTTCCGAAACTCTTGACACCAAGGTTATTGAAACCTAAGGATAATCAATGCGTATAAATCCCAATCAGACGCGGGACCTGGTTGTTTACCAGGAGAGTTAGGAAAGAGCATGAACTCTATTAAGCCAAAGCATACCACATTCAATGCCATATGAATTACAAGTTTAAGTTTTCAAACGCGACCATGTTCTCTTTGTGATAAGAATATGGTTGCACTCTTGTATGTTTTACAATGTGTTTGAACAGGAAGTCTGTACACGAATACCCAGCTTTCGGTTCGATTTAGTTACGCATTTTTATACGAGAATAGTTAAGTTTCAAACAAAAAAAAATTGTGACACGTTTTCTTTATTTATACGCTCATTTACAGCTTAAGCTTTTAAAAGTTTGCAAAGTAATAACTGAATTTCAAACGATTCCTTTGTTATTTTACTATTATGTTTTAGAATTAAAAGTTCAAAAAGTTATGGTGATACATAAATGGTTGAAATTAGATTCGATCACTATATTATTTTATTCATTTACTAGCATGTTTTATAATTGAAAATTCGGAAGGTCATGGCGATACATGAATGGTTGAATTTCAATTCGATTACCTTATTGTTATGTTCATTTACCCTTATATTTTAAAATTGAAAATTCAGAAAGTTATGGTGGTTCATGAATACTCGATTTTCTATTCGATTTCACAATTTATTGTTAAGTTTAATATATTTTTTCAATATGGTTATTCAAATAATTTATGAGATTCTCGTTTATTGAAATGTGAAAACTCATGACGTCTCATGGGAATTCCATTTCCGATTTTTAAATTTTGTTTCATACGATTTCTTTTATTTACTTGTTTTCATTCATGTATCTATTAGTCGTTTTCATACTTACGTCCCAAGTCACGCGAAATCTTCACGTTTCTTATCATGTCTCCTCGTTTTTCCTAGTTGTCACACTCAACTCACAAAATGACAATCCAAGTAATCAAACAAATGGCCTCCACGATCCCGATCACCCCACATTTGACCGCTATAGTAAATTCAAACTCAAACCCAATACCATTCTTGGAAACGCAAACTAAACCTAACCGAAAAGCCTCGCGCTGAAACACACCCTTTGTACAGTTTGTGTAAATCCCACCACTTTACTTTCCTGAAACGTTGATATACTTCAATCTGTGGTAGATTCAATTACCACTTATTGCTAAAACCTACCCAAAGTCAACGCCACTCACCCATCTGCAAGACCTGTACCTAACCATTTGTCGCAATCACATGTTTGATCTCATGCTTCAAGCTTATTATCATTATGATGACCCTAGCCACCCGCCATACTTTGGAAGGCCTAACTTGTTTCCGCCATGCAATATCCTAATCCCGCATTCTTTGTCAACTCTACACGATTTACCGGTTTCAATACTTAGATCTTTACAAAACTCATCAAACTCGTCTATATTTTCTTTTGCATACTTTCCTATATTTTATCTCTTTTACTAACACATCGCGTTTAAACCCAAATCCTTGGCAGTTTTTAACTTTCAATCAAATGGATTTTCTTTAAAAAGGATTTATTACCTCCCATTATTATTATTATTATTAAAGTTATTAATATCATCGTCATTACTAATATTACTACTACTATTGTTATAGTACCATCACCGCCATCATCATTATTATTATCATGTTAATTATCAATATTATTATCATTAAAATTTTTATTATTATTATTGTTAATATTTTATTTATTATCATTATTAGTAATATTATTATTACCAGTATCATCGTCGCCACTATTAATATTATAATTATTTTTTAAATAATATATTTAAAGTAAATTTTTTGTTTTAAGAAAGTCCAAAGCCCTTTGAGGCTATTTCTCATTCAATAAGTCAAGTAATATGACTTCCTAGGTCGCTGGTCAAAAAATAAAAAAACAACATTTGTTTCTATGATTAAAATTCATAAAATTTGCAATTCTTAGCGATAGCTAAAAATCTTTTATCTAAATAAAATAGAATAAAATTTATTTCCCCACGAGATTTAAAAGCATCACAATTTACAACCGGTTTTCATAAATTAAAATTATCCCTTCTTTTCTTTCCCCTTCGTTAACGCCAATGAGTTTCGGCTAAGAAATCATTGCACCACCTCCCACGTCAACTTTTATACCACAAAACAACACTCGAGAAGACAAACGTCACAAGCTGCATTTTTTCTTTAACTTCTCCTTCACGTATATTTTTCGGACTTACCCAAAAGTGATTTTTATCCACTTCTTTAGAATATTGTTACGAAGTTTATTTCATTGTTCATTGATCCTTGTTCTATATTCGTTTGTATTTTTTTTACGAAATGTAAATTGGTACGTCATTCTTATTCTCTTTACTAAATCGGTTTATGCTTGTTATTTCAAATCCCGTGGTCTATGACCAACTTTCTACAAAAGTAACCGTTAAGTGAAAATTGGGACTATGAACATATATGTGTACATAGTTACATAATAGAAACCGTATTTTCGTTTTATTTCTACATTTTACTATCGGTGACCGGTTCTCTCCAAACGAATTCGTTTACTTAGAACCGGGACTGTGTCTCATGTACATGCCGAGTTTATCTAATGTTATATATTTACACAAATTGTTTTGTTTATATTGTACTTCTCTTCCACTCAATGTTTTATTTGAACCATTTTATTGTTCTTGATTTCATAAATCTAAGATAAATACTTTATTTTAATTTCGAAGTCCTAATTATATACTTGATAAGCACAAAGTTACTATTGAAAATTTTCTTTTCACAAAATTAATCAATTTCAATATTTTAATATTAAAATTTTCGTTTATCCATTTCATTTCAAGTTATTATCAATTTACATGTTTGTAAGATATAATTGTTTATTCATCTCAACGTTGCGAATGGTCACGTCGATGTTCTATTGGAGATTTTGATTTTTTTTTAAACATCATGATATTTTGATACTTACAAGTTTTGTTCATTTAAGCTATTCTCGAACCCAATGCGTTATCAAGTTACATATTCATATTTCGTTGGTTAAATGTTATGTTTACATGTCACGTTATTTCGACTCCATTATTTCAATTACATGTTACGATGTTTATAATTCTAAATATTTCATTCGATAATTTCATTATCTCGTTTATTTCGTTTTTAACATCGTTTACTTGCTTTAGACACGATGATTTTATTTACTTGACTTATTGTTTTTCGCGTTGTCCTTGGCCTGAATGGTCTATCAATGTGTTTGTAATGATATTACCCTTTCTATTCATTATTTTTTTATTTTCAACATTGTGTATGAGAATTTTATTATTTATGTAAGGTCTATGTCCTAAAACCACACAATAGAGCAAGTTATATTGACCATCCGACGATAGAGGTAATTATGGGTCGACACGTAATTATCAAAGTCTTCGCATGGAAAATGTAATAAGTCCGATTGTGTGAAATAACTAGGAACTTGGAATGATTTTGGGGAACGAGACAAATACAATATGATAAGGGCATGGTGGATACGCCGATGGTACATCCTACATATAAGTGTCATATTTTCTATCTATGGCGTTCTTTCGGGTCATTCAAAGCTTTGGTGTTATCTTATTTTAATTAGGTATGTATAAAATTGTTAAAATTCCTAACAACTCCGTATATTAGTTGTTCTCTTTTAAATTTTATTTTTATTTTAATTTTGGGACGAAATTTCTAAAAATTGTAAATCCTGTAACATTCGTTACTTTTCAAACCCGAAAACCCGACCCATTTTAAATTTTCGGTTTTTTAATATTTATATATATATATATATATCAAATTTGTTTATGTAGTTCTATATTGAATTCGTTAAACTGGCCCGTTTCGTCATTTCAATGTATTTGTAAATACCGTTCGATAAAATTATTAAAAATTACAACGTTTATAGTCGTTATTCATTTATTACCTATTTCGTTTTGTTCAAAAACAAGACTCCAACTTTAAAAATGCCTACTTGAACGAGACCCTACCTATCCGGGCATAATACAAAAAATAGCTAAGTTTATTAACTTTTACGTCGTATTTATAACATTCAAAAGTTCAAGGTTAATTGGTAAATATAGTTTAAATCCAGATTTAATAGAATATGAAAGATCAGGGGCTAAATGTGAAATATATTTAAAATATAATATTATATAAAAAAACTCAGCCCTCACCCTCCCTAATCCCACGCTTTTCTGGCCAGAACCTTCCGGCGACCGGAAACCGGTTCTGCGAACCGAAACACTCCATTTCCTCGTCGTTTGACCCGTTTAAACAACGTAGAATCAATAGAACGTAACGAGAAACGATTATTTTCTATTAAAAACTAATAACAACAACATTTTAATGGCCGATAAATACGGGTAACCGCCGGAATATTATTAAAATCCAATTAACACCCATTAACACCTAAACGCTCCAATTATCACTATAAATAGCCCTTAATCCTTCATCTAAACTCGTCCCAATCCTCACTTCAATCTAAAACACGCTCTAAAATCTCTAATCAGTTCACCTAAGTTCGTTTTCCGGCGAACTCCGTTCACTATCATTCTAGCACAGTTTGAGGTAAACTTTATATGATTTCCACTTGATTTTAAGCGAATAATAGAAGCCCTAACTTAGTTCGGGCAAACATGGAACGGGTTGAACGAATTAAATCTAGGGTTTGATTGAAGAAGATGAAGATTTTGTTGTATTATTATATAAATAATTGTTTCCACATTTTAACAAAATGACAAGTTGGTCTAGTGGTTGAGCCATCTTTATGTGGTCCAGAGGACCCGGGTTCGAATCCGGGTCATGCCATTTTAATATTTTATTCTTTTAACACACTTTTCTTTAATGAAAAACCAAAATAAATTATTAAAAATTATAATAAATCAAATAAAAACTATTTTAAGTCAAATAACATTAGTTATGAATTATATTTATTACTTTTCACCTAAAAACCCGACTTTCATTTTCGTTAAGTTTTTGTTAGAAACCCGACTAATATTATATTGAAAAATATTATTTTGTTAAACTTTATAATACGCTAAAATATTTATTTTCAAGCTAAAATTTCATAACTCATAAACGTTATAAATCTCATACCAGTCAAGTTCTTTTAAAACTAGTTTAACTTATATATGTATTGTATACACATTTTTGTCCGTTAAACTTTAAAATTTGTTAATGTATTTGTTTGCCAAATAAAATATACCGTTAAAATCTAAACTTCATAAATTTTATAATATTCAAACTTAGTATTAACCTCGTGATATAAAATATTAGATTTAATAATTCATTAAGATTTCATGATAATATTATAATATCAACTTCATAAAATGATGAGAAATATATATAAAAATCCCAACAACGCGATTATCTTTTTTTTATAAGTTGTTAGTTAATATTGATTTTGTACTTTTAATTTTAGTTTGTGAAGTTCAATTGCTTCGGTTTCATTTACGTACTTTCGGTTTATTTCAAGTTTGTCTTCAACTACAAGGTGAGTTTCTCACACCCCCTTTTTAACGCTTTTACACATTTTGGGGGTAGCATATATATCCTATCAACATAACAATTTCATTTATTTATTATTTACAAACTAAAATTCGTTACATGGACTTGTGTGTTTAATTGCTTACTTGCTCAAAGATTACATGCTCATGGTTTCCTCATTAAGTATGATCATACGCCCCCCTATGCACTCAGGACCTCGATGTTATGAGTGGAATAAGGACCCTCGATCCGAGTAGGTTGGTTGTTACCAACGGAAAAGACACTTAGTTGCGCTATTATCCGAGTACGTTGGTGCACAATACCAACTGGAAAGGACTTCACTTGCTCATTTTCACTTGTTCATAGAATTGTAGTTTTTTATGTACTTATATCAAAACTTGTGTGAACTCACCAACTATTCATTTAGTTGACATTATTTTATATATATGCTACAGATACCTTATTTAGAGAATGTTGCCGTGACGAGGACACTAGAACTTAGGTTATAATAATAAATGGACAATTTGTTAATTATTCTTGTATTTTTCCTTGTATTTCTTGTTACAAACTTGTGTACATGATGTTTAAATTAAATAATGATATTATTGTCCCTTAGTAGTGTCACATGTGTTTTGAGAAATCTGTACGTCACAGTCGGGCGTATTCCGCTTTAGCCGGGGTGTTACAATATTGATGATAGGTTATATGCTAGACATCTCATAACTTGTTAGTTCTAATACAATATTCAAAATTAGATTGTAGAGAATTGTGGATTTCTATAAAGGAAACTTTATTAAATGCATAGTTGAGTTTGATCTTGATATGTATATTTAACATATATGAACTTGATAGATTGTTAAACACTTATTTGGTTTTATAGAATACATCATTTAAATGTTTATTGAATTGTTGTAGGAATTACTTCATGACTACTTACTTGAAATAGAAATTTTGTAATTTGATTAATAGAAGAATCTAAAATCAAATAGCATAATAGGTTGCATGAAACTTTGTCAAGCTAGTTGAATGAGATAAATAAGAATCATCCATGATTATATTTGAAAGTTTGAATTAAATGAAATCATTGAATTTTGAAAAGTTACTAAAACTAGAAACTTGATTGATTAAACGCTTAAAAAATCCTAGTTGATTGATTAATGATGATACACTTGAAGATATACATACTTGATGAACTTGTTTTGATAAAATGCATGATGGATGGACATGAATGTACTTGAATATGATGCATGATGAATTGATTTGAAATTATCACACATGATTGGGTATTCATGTTAGAATCTTCTAAAGGAATATATAATATCTTTAAAAATATCAAGTTTGGCATGTTGTGATGACAATGATGATGATAAGATCGGGATTTTTAAATGATATGATGATGTTTTTTTCATATTAAATTTCTAAGCTTTATATTGCTATTATTAGTGAACTAAATGTAACATTATGAAAATTCCGAGTTCAAAATGTCAACTTTCCAAAGTCAAAGGACCTGAAATGCCAAAATTCCAAACCTTAGGGTTTAAAATGAAAAATCTGTTTTCTTGTCCTATAAAGCTACGAAACGGGGCAAAAGACAAGCCCATCGCGTATCGCGATGGGGCTTGGTCAACGTTTCTAGAAGAAGTCAACAGCGATACGTGATCGCTGTTCACTTACGTCATCGCGATACGCGATGACGTGGTCTGACACGTTTGGCACAAGTTTCGCCATGTGTCCACACGTGGCACACCGTCTGCTACGTGTCTCGACACGTGGCCACACGTGTCATGTCGTCCGCCACGTGTTAACACGTGGCACACCGTCTGCCACGTGGTGCACGTGGCAGACCTATATGGTGACTGTGCAGGGCTACATCGCGATACACGACGGGTGTCCAGGAGGCCGTCGCGTACTGCGATGGGTTCCAAATTTTGGCTATAAATAGAAGGTCACGGGATTCATTCCAACCCACACCAAAATCAGTTCCTCTTTCTCTCTCTAACATCTCTCTAGCTTTTATATCTTTCCTCGAAGTTCGTGCCTTATTTCATCGATAAACGTGCCCCGATTCCTCGTTTTGTGTACCAACGATTCCTCGAAGTTTGTGCCACCCTCCACCCACATACCAAGAAGGTGTTTGTATTTTGTGGCAATGAGTCTCGAAAAGTGTGCCAACGAGTGTTAAAGATTGACGTTCATTGATTTGCGTGTCAAGGATGGAGTTTCAAGAAAAAGGGTTGATCGAGAAGTGAAGCGGCGTTGGAGTGCTGCTCGAATCACTAGGGTTTTCTT
Source organism: Bidens hawaiensis (assembly GCF_021521415.1). Lineage (NCBI taxonomy): Eukaryota > Viridiplantae > Streptophyta > Magnoliopsida > Asterales > Asteraceae > Bidens > Bidens hawaiensis. The sequence continues at coordinate 808,076 of NW_027491816.1, forward strand.
AAGCCTTTAAGGTAAGGCTTAAAACTCCAATGAATATAATAATAAAATATTATAAAGGCTTAAACCTTAAGTCGAGGTTATACTCGATACCTCGATAAAAGAAAATAAAAGAAAACGTAACAAAGAAAGAATAAAAGATATGTTGTGATAGATATAATATGTATGCAAGTATATATATTCTTTGTTATGAAAATATTATTTAAGTAATAATGAGTATTCTTAAATAATAAAAGAAAAGAATACGTTTCTTTGAAAAGAAGAAACGTCGGGTTTTTATAAATAAACTAAAGGTTTATGAATTTACTTTTAAACTAAAGGTTTTCAAGTAAAAAGATATTTATGAACAAAAGGTTCTTCGAGGTAGAGAATATAAAATAAGACTAAAGGTCTTAAGCCGGATTGTATATCTAACTAACAATTGGTTATACTTGTACTATAGGTGCGAGATAGCAAGGGAAAGACCATCGGACGGTGTTGAAGCCGATCCCAAAGCGATAAGGTGAATACGCCCCCAAACTTTTAAACTTGTTTTCAGATGAGTCAAACATGTTATATGAAAATGATTACAAGGGACTACGTGTCCCTAAAACCATTATAAATGAGAGTATAAACCTAGTTCTCAGGCTGTGGTATACGTGTGTCTGGATCCTTACCTATGTGGTAGTACACGATGGGCACATCTCACCACCCTGATTGTAGGACGCTTTCCCACGGGAAGTACGATCATTGTGTATACTTACGGGTACTTAACTAAGTCGAACGCTGCGGTGTTTGCTGAGGTGACCTAGAGTATAGACTTGAATTAATAAATGTGTTATTTAACTTTGTTATTCCTAAGACACGATGGGCCGAGGCAGGCGTAGTCTCGAGGGGTAATAAAGTAAAAGAAAATGTTTTAGCGTCAGCGTGTTCACCAGCATTCGTTGCTGACGTATTTTATTTACATTTTGCAGGTGAACAAGATTAGCGCTTGGAATGTCGAAGCGCTATTTACATATCTGATAGCTCGGATTTGTTTTTTATAAACTTAGAATATTAAATGGTGGTTTTGTAAGCATAAAACAAATAATCTTTTGAACTTGATCGGGAATCTTTTAAAATCCCGATTTATATATATGTAAATAGTTACAACTTTAATCAACAAGTTTTATTAGTCTTCCGCTAATATAACGCAACTCTGATTTATTGACAAATATGTACCAACTTTTGGGTCACACTCCTAGGCCTAAGATGGGGGTGTGCACTAAAGATATGAGTTTAGGGACTTAAATTGATTAAAAATGTGAAATTTGGTATTATGTGATCAAGGGTGGGGTTAGAATAAGAAGTGAGTTATTCGTAAGAAGTGTGAGAAGTAATATCGGGCGTTGGATGTGATTATCTGATGGTGGATATTGTTAGTGTGTTTTTTATTCGGTGTGTTTTATTTTGTTAGTTCAATGTGTTTTTTGTTCGGTGTGTTTTATTTTTTTAAGGGTAAAAACATTTCTTACACTTCTTAGGATAGGTTTACTTCTTATTTTAACCTTTCTCATGTGATCAAAGCTGGAAATAATGATAAATTATAGGTTCTAATATACATATTTGGTTCATAAGATGTTTGTTGTGGATTTATGTGACTTAGGGGTTGTTTGTTTTTGGACAAAACCTCTTCCAGACAACTTTTTGCTTCACCGTGCAGAACACGTGCAGAGGTTGTGGTCTGCAGTGTGTTTGTTTTCCCGAAGCCATATCATTAAAAAACCTCTTCCAGACCTCTTCTCCTAGAAGTGTTGTGAATGCAACTTCTCACCTCTTCCAGACCTCTTCTCCTTTGTTTTCTCGTCGCCGCTCCAACCCATCCACCGCCGCTGCCGCGGTGGTGACCGGACTTCGGTGACGGCAATGGTCTGGGGACGGTTCAGTGGCGGGGGTTACGATGGTGTACGGTGGTGGCTGTGGAATGGGGTAGCAATTAGGGACGGTGGTGGTAGGTGGTGGTTAGGTGGATGGCAGTGGAGATGGTTATGGCGGTGGTGGATAATGACGGTGGTCGTGTTGTGGCGGAGTGACGGTGGTAGTGACGGATTGTGGTGAGGGTTGCTTGGTGGCAGAGCGACGATGGCGGTGGTGGTGTTGGATTACGGCGGTGGGTCGTCGGAGAGAAGAAGAACAGAGGAGAGGAAGAAGAAAAGTGGAGAAGAAGAAGAAGAAGAAGAAGAAGATGAAGATGAAAAGTTTTATATGTCTTGTGAGATTAGAATAGAATAATTATAAGTTTTGGTAGTCTGCAGATGTTAAAAAACAAACAGTCTTCTTGTTGCATATTGCAGAGTTTTGGTCCCCCTCTTCTGCTACAGATGTTGGCAGATGTGGTTTCGCAGACTTCTGACATTTTACCTCTGAAAAACAAACAGCACCTTAGTTTGCTTGTCGGTAAGTTAAACGGTCGAAAAATCGACTTTTCACGACAATTAGGGATTGTTTTAGAACATCCCATAAAGTTATAAAATATTCATACATAACATAAGTTAATTTATGAAAAGAGGACAAGATAGCAAAACTTGGTCCTAAAGGGTTCGTGTTGGAAAACCCACACGAAAATGTTAAAAGTTGCTATTTTAAGAAAATAATAACTAAAATGAAAGATAAAGTATTTTTATAAAACAACTTAACTAATACTTATATAACAAGTGCTTTCAATGATTTAAAAATAAAATTTTATACGAAAAGTTGACCGGTTCGCTTTTAAACGCAAAACCGACAAAAGCTATATAAAACGACTAAAGCAAATTATAAACTTCTAATTATATTTTCTTAAAAACTTTTCAAAAACTGAAACTTAATAAATTATTTTGGTTAATATTCAATTATTTATTTTATTAATTTCATAATATAATAGTTATTAAGGCAATTGTTGACGAAACCCGTGTTGTAGTTACTTGTTAATTGCTAGATACGGAATTATGTGCTTGTATGCTTGTGTGGTCATTAAACTAAGATTAAATAAACAAAGGTTAATAACAAGTTAATACAAACCGAATTTTATTTTTAACAAACGTGTACTAATATAGGACACGAGATTTTGGATAAAAAGCTTCGACTGTGAGTTTCTCTAAAAACCTCTTGTTTTTAAATTGAATGTTTTTAGAAATGTTTTTTTAGGGGAAGCATATTCTTTTTATTTACTTTATTTTAGTTTTAAAAGCATTTTATTTTACAAACTGTGTTAAAGTTGAATGAATCAATTTGACTAAATAACTGTAAACCGAATTAGTAAGGGCATAGAAATGTTGGTAGATCTATCGGGGTGACGCCCCCCACTTCCAATCACATTGGTTAAAAGTGGGAATATTTTGAGTCTGCTAGGTTTCGAGTTATCAATATTAATATTCATACACTTATTGTATTCTTTGCTCGTTTACAACAGTACGATTTGTTTAAAAGATAAAATGCTATGTTTCATAAAGAATTGATTATTGTGGTATAATGGTTGAAAATCATTATGTCATGGGATTATATAAGTATATATATATATAAAGGTTATTTTTGTATTATAAAGAGAACTCACCAACATTCGTGTTGACAAACGTTTTAATATGCTATTCTGGTAAGTGATAACTTCGTTACGAATGGGAAAGGAGTTGGTGCAGTGTTTGAATAAGTTTAAAAATCTGGGCATGTAATAAAACCGTGTCTATGACATGTGTAACTCTAATTTGTAATAAAAGTTAACTTTTTAAATAAAAGTCAAACTTTTGTTATTAAAATACTTTGCTTTATTATGATTGGCTATCGGCATCTGTCACAATCTGAACGACTTAGTCAAAGTCTTCCGCTGTCTAGATTAAGGTTTACGGGGTGTGAGAAATGTTACACTTTCCATGAAGATTCAAAGGTCTTCGTGCTCTTTTTTCCTGATTTAGTGTAGGACCGCCGCATCCTTGGTGCACCTTCTTTGCTGAGTAAAGTTTCTTAAGAAACTTTGGTAAAGATCGTCAAAGGAAGCTATGATTCTTAACGGAAGGAAGTTGAACCAAAGCCTAGCAGCACCTATCAAGGTCTGCATGGACATGTGACAACACTCGGCATCCCGTGAAGATCTGAAGATGATCTTTAGGATTCCCCGTTCCATCATACGTCTTTATTTGGTTGGCATCTTGATCTTTGTTTGGAACTCAAAATCTACTATTTGTTCAAAGAAGCATGACAAGGTTGAAGGCTTGTAAAGTTAGTAAGGTTCCAAGTGTGTCAAGTTACATGTACTGATGGTGACAATACTTGGAGCTTGGGTTACTACCGGTTGGCTCATGGCTGGGAAGGCTTGGGGAGCTTGCCATTACGAGCTTCCCAACCGTGGTTGGCCATATTGAGACATTATAAGTGAAGCCATCTGACGGCACGTCATGCCAGGTAACATGAGACCTAGCTATAGGTAGGCTTGAGGCATGGAGCATGCAGTTCCTGCAATTAATTAGGCGATCATGCTTCCGGCTAGAGGTACGGACATTAGAGCTTCTGCCAGAGAGGCACTTGCTGGGGGAGGTACTACATCAAGTGAGCTTTGAAAATGTTGCTCTAGGTATATTCTCCTGTTCCCGTTGGAGTTATTGGTAAGGCTGTTAAACTCGCTCTTTCCCAGGGGAAGTTCATGTTTTCACCTGGTGAGTTCCTTAGTCCTTGAGTGTTTCTTCTCGACGGAGAAGGTGTACTCGTGCTTGGTGGACTAGGCATCTTGGAGAGTGTAACGTCAAGTTCCTCAGTGTAATCTAACCTTATTCTCACCCCTTTAGCTCGTTCTTCTCGAGCATAGTTATTCATCAGCTCCCTAAGCTGGACGAAGTTCCGTTCAACACCCTCCGGCGTCATATCTATTCTTTAGATGGGGAGTAAGAAATCTCTCTTTGGAGATAATACTCCACTTTTAGATGAAGACGATGTTTGGAACTGGAATGATGTGGTGACGAATTAACCACATGCTTGCTCGTTTTTGGTGAACTACAGCCAGCGAGGAGTTTTTTTCCGGCTGATCATCGTTCAGAGGAACACCTTGATTAGGATTAATCTTTTCAGCCATAAGAGAACAATACGTGAGAACAATAAAGCTAAAACTACCAGAATCATTGTTCAAAGTAGATCTAGCCCCACGTTGGGCACCACTTGTTGCTACAACGAGTATAACTAACAATAAGAGTATGGCGATTCAAGAGTATGTGTCTAACTAGAGCTTCCTAACCTGCTAAGAATCAAAGAAAACATGATTGGTTAGTCTCGTCGATGGAGAGGGTGTAACATCCGGAAATTCTAATAAATAATAATAAAATATTATTTTTTATGTTTGACAAATTATTTATTTATTTTTAATTAATAATTAACTAATAAAAGAAGAAATTAGCGAATAAAGATTGACCTAGAGTTAATTGTGGACATACTGGACCAAATGGACCTAAGGCCCATGGGTTTAGGGTATTTAAACCTCTTAAACCATCAAACCCTGGCCACTTTTCATATTCACCAACACACTCAAAACACACATCTTTCTATAATAATTATAAAATGCTTTAAGAGCAAGATCCAACTGTTGAGCTTGAGCATTCATTCGTGTCGAGTAACGAGAAAGATCTAGACTTTATTATAAAAGATCCAAGTTTTGAACCAAGCTCAAAAAGGTGTGTTTGATGCATAAAAGCTTGATTCGTTATGTTCAGTTCGTTAAGAATTTTAAGATCCGGCTAAGTCGAGTAGTACAAATTGGTAAAGGTTCGAACTTTATCCTAAATGAGCTAGATCTAAGATAATAAAATAATAATAATAATAATAATAATAATAACAACAACAGAAACAACAACAGTAGCAGCAACGGCAACAGCAGCAGCAGCAACAGCACCAGCAACAACAGTAACACCAGCAGCAACAATGATAATAACGATAGTAACAATCATAATAACAATAACAATAAAGGGTGGTGAATGGAACAATGAAACTGGTAATAACAGCACATAAGGGATTAGATTGGGATTAATACCATCCAACTCCATTAGCATGGTGGCTAAGTTAGATCCTTGCAATCCAGCTGTCCGGAGTTCGAATCCCGAGCACAGCTAACTGTTTTCCTTTTTGTCAAATAGCGATCACAAACCCATATCACCGAACCATCATGCACCGAACACAGCGATCACGAACCCAGATCACTGAACCATAATGCACCAAACCCCTAACCATGTGACCCGAACCCCGAACCCAAGATCTGAACACCCAACCCAAACACCCAGGCCGAGATATCTGAATAGCGAACACTAGGCTTCGATGCAAACCCAGTTACAACTACAACATGTTGGGTCCATTACTTTGGCTTGAGATGATCAGCATAGATACTTGTGGGGCTACCTATACTAATCCAAGTTGGTCCAAAATAAAATAAACCGAATTAACCGATCTCGTCAATTTCATAACTCCCGTTAATTAAAGTCGTTAAAGTTTTATAAAAAGAGACATGGTTAGCTCGTTAATAAAAGACATAAATAATAAATTAGAGTAAATATAAGAAAATGAATTTGATGATATTATAGGTAATTAAATAACAAGGTTCATTATTTAATTTAACTTAGCTAACCCCGTTTGCTCGATTGCATTAACTTAACAGTCTTCGTTAACTAAGGAGACCCCACTGGATCAATGAGACTTAATTAACGATCCTAGTCTATCGAGTAAGTCTAGGTAACCTCGTTAACTTAGTTTACTAAAATTACTAACTTAGTTAGTTTCATTAGTCAGTTATATGTTTAAATAATGAACGTATATGCTAAACAATTAGCTGCGCCCGGTTGAAGAAGGAAATTACAGTTAATTCAGAACGCTTAAGGATTCAGGTGAGTTTCTAGGGTCCCTTTTCCTTTTAAACCTTTTGGGGCTGTATGGATACTCATAGGAAGAGAGATTGATATACATCGCTTGAATTTTGTGAAGTATATTGTATGTTATATAATTATTATGTATTTATATTTAATGTATGGAAGAACAAGTTTGTCGGTGCGTGAACAAATCTTCGGATTTTACACGTGTCGTGAAAGAAAGTGTGTAATTTTATGTATGATAGCGGGCACATGCTTGTTAGTATAGGTTCCTTACATGGATAATACTTAGTGTTCCTTAAACGGATATTATATAATTAAGTAGACGTTCCTTGTGTGAATAATAAACAATGTTCTTTCTATGGATAATATACAGGATTCCTTGTATGGATAATAAACATTGTCCTTCTATGGATAATACACGTTGTTCCTTCCATGGATAATATATAATGTTCCTTCTATGGATAATACACATTGTTTCTTCTATGAATAATATATAGTGTTCCTTCAATGGATAATACACGATATTCCTTAGTTCTAGGTTCCTTATATGGATAATAATAATAATAAATGTTCTTTTAACAAATATTATGTAATGTTATGCCTATGGATATTTATAATAGTTGTTTAAGTGCAAAAAGGAAACCTAGAACTCACTCGGCGTGTAGCTGACTTTTAGTATGCATGCATGTATTGTTGATGACGTGGCAAGCTTAGGTGCATATGAGACTATCCATATTGAAGACTAGTGTGACACTCGTCAATTCCAGGTTAACTCCGTTAATCCAAACTCCGTCAATTCAAACTTAAGATCACTGGATCTGTAACGCACATCTCATTACATTTAAACTAGGGTTTTAAATGACATTTGACAATTACTACATGTGTAGTCTTTCGGGATTGCACCGAAACGCAAACGAGTTATCCCAAATCATTAGTGAATAAACGAAAAACATCCAAACAATAATTATGTGACAATTATGTGTTAGGCTTATGTGTTATTTGATAATATTGTTTAAAACGTTAACTCAAGATGCAAACAAGTTACTTTAGGCTAGAAAGGTAATAATTAGAAGTTGAGGGGCCTTGATGTAACATGTTATTATTTAATAATAACCAAAACCCTAACTCTCTTTCTCCCTCTCTAAACCGATCGGCCCCCCCACCTTGCTCTCTTGGCTGCCGTCAATCATACACACACATACACACAAGATTTTTCAAGTTTGGTTGAAGATTAAGGTGCTAGGAAGGTATAAACAACTATCATATGTATTCTATACGTTTAATTTTAATCTTGAATGGGTTAATCCAAAACCCTAAGTCATGAAATTGATGAGTAAGATGAACTAGGGTTTGATGTTATGCTTGATGATTGATTATGCGTTAGTTATTGATTTTGATGATCATATGTGATTTTGAACGGTGAAAGAATGTTAAATCATTGATTACTTGTAAACCCTAGAGGGTTACTACTGATTTTTATGATTAATGATGTTTATTGCATGTTGGAGTTATGTCGTATGCTTAGGATGCATGTTAGACAATTGTTTGTGCTTGCTGAGTTTTGACAGCAGAGATTGTTAAACTTGAACGACATGTAACTTGTTAAATATAAAAGCAAACTGAGGTATTTATGTGTCTAAGAGGTAGTACTCTGAGTCTAGTTTTCATAAAACCCAACCACGCCTAATTTGGAGGTGTTTTGGTTGCTCAAACGTTTTAAATGTGATTAAAGGTCAAAACTGGTACTGGACAGATTGTAAGTTATGTTTAGACAACTGTAGCTAAATGTTAATGTGGAAATTGGTCGAGGTTGTTAACACTACAGGGTACTATGTTGAGTCTAGTTTCTATAAAGTCCAAAATTGTAATTTTTGGACTAGTAAGAGTTAACTTTTATTGTTTTACAAAACTGAAGTGCAAATCTGAATTGTGAGACCTGCTGTTAGGTTGTTTTGTAATTATAATATCTCATGAACTACAAGACCAAATGGGTTGGTTCCACTTCTGGAAGCTAACTTGTTGAGTTAAGAACCTAACCCAATTGGTCTTGCATTAGTTGGATTTTTCATTTAACGGGAATAACAAATAACATTCTGTTACGCATGATTTTGACTGCTGTGAGTTTGCTGTAATGTTTTGATCATTGTGAGAAATCTATGAGGAATACAAATACAATAAAATATGTTCTGGAAACCTAACTCATGTATGCTTTTGTGACGATTTTTGGTGAATTAATCGAGATGCTATGATCTGTTGAATGGAGTAATCTTTCAAGTAGAATTCTGTCTTGATGAAACTAGCTGCTGAACTTTGTGAAAATACATGAAACGTGCTAAGTACTAGATAATTGTTATGTTTTGACCAAATTGCCCTTGCGGGGAATAATTGCTAGTAATGTACAATATTAATACATGATATGTAAGTAGTTGTTCACACATGTAACGTATCACGAATGTGTTTGTTGAGACACACACAATTCACAAACGAAACACGAAACGAATTTTATGCATAGGTATTATGTGCCGAGTATAGAGACTCGATAATAGTTACAACACTTAGAAAATCTCATTTGTTGTTTTAGAACGCGAGTGAGGATTTTTCTGTGACGCGCATCCTTTGGTTTACTCGTTTTTGGAATTCTTCGCAAACAGTGAGTTTCACGTTCCCCTTTTAACTCTTTAAACGCTTTTCACTTGGGGAGAATACATACTCCGAAACGCTTTTAGATTTTGTTATTAGATTATATATCACTTGTAAAGGCTAAGTGGCAAACGAAACAACTGAAGTCCTTCACACATCGAACCGTTTAGTATTGGATAATAGCGAGTCACTGTTGAGTAGTACTACTGGGTTTGACAAACCCCACCCAACGCTAAGCTCAACTGGAGGTCGAGTGGGTGTAATTTTGGCTAACACATTACCATGGTCGGGATAGACCTGGTGGCAAGGCACATGATAAACAGTCAGCTTCGGTGTCGAACAATTAGTAATACTTGCTTTATAGGCTAGCTACCTATAGATATATAATTGATTTAACACAAAACGCTAAACGCAAAACGCTAAACGCAAAAGTAAACGCAAACGCTTTATTGTATATACGCTTGTGAACTCACCAACCCCGTGTTGATACTTTTAGTATGTTATTCTCAGGTAGCCGAGGCGGGCGCGCGGTATAGGATCATACATTACTTTGAACGTTATTGCTTATGCAAACTTGTTTTAAACTATTATTATTTGGGTTTTTAAGTCATCCTGCGTGACGCAACTTTTGGTTAAAGGTTTTACGCTTCCGCATTTATTTACACTTAAATGTTTTCGTGGATTGAAAACTTTATTTATGGTTTGATTATAACTAATGATTCCGATCCTGTTAGTTCACACCCTCTGACAGTAAAACTCCGTTAGTGGATTTGAGGGTGTGACAACTAGTTAGAGAAAGAAGTTAAATGTATAAAAGTTTAAGTTTCTGTTGCGAGATTTCTATGCTTCCGATGTAACAAACTGAGTTTATGAGTAAATCCAATGCTAAAGTAAGGCTACCGGATTCGGGGCCTTACAAGTTGGTATCAGAGCAAAAGTTTGAGAAGTTTAAGCATCCTTACATTCTTAGACTCAAACAGATAATGAGACCGAAGAATATAGTCAGTGTGGATAGTCGTATGCCACTCAAGCAAACTCGCAAGTAATAAAGAATATAACTGATTTGAATGTAAGAATGTGTGCTATAGTATGAAAGAAAGTATGTGTTAAAGGACTTGACTAAATTCATGTGTTAGAATGTATGGGTTAATATAAATTGTTGTGAATGCTAGCTTAATCGCTAGAGATAAGTATATGTGTGAATGTTTATAGTATGACTAATGCAAGTAAGTTGAAGAATCAAGCACAAGTGTGATCACGAAGGAAAGTATGTAGGACAAGGGGAGTAACGTGATCAGTTAATTACAACTGGCCACTATCATTAACTATTTACCTTACGAATCTTGTACTAAATGTTTCCTAGAGTGATGACGTTTGTGTTTTCCATTATAGAATATGAATGGTTGGTGCAAGTAGAGTTGTGAGGAGGTCGTACCGGGCGTCATGGTAGGCCACCTGTTATCAGGATGCCCTCGGAAGAATTCATTGCTGATTCAAGGGGAGAAAATAATGTAACTTCTCCATAATAGAGTAACGATGAAGGGTACCAGCTTAACCCTACTATTCAAGCTGCCATTGCTTAAGCCGTAGCTAATGCGATGAAGAACTTACTGCCCGAAAAGTCTGCTGGAAGCAAAACCAAAACTACCAAGCAGACTGGGGAATATACTGAGAAAAACGATGAGAAAAGACCTCCTCGAGGGAAGTCCATCTTGAGGAAGTTAACAATGGAAAAAGGGAAGTGGCGGGTGCAACTATAGGTTTTCAAGGTTGTGAAACAACCAAATTGACTGGTTTGGGGGACGCAATAGCTACTCTCCAATGGATAAATACTACGGACAATGTTATTCGAATAATTGAATGTCGTCCCAATCAAGCGGTGGGGTTTGCTACTCAGTCTTTTGGTGATGAAGCCATCTTCTGGTGGGAGACGATTGAGCAAAAGAAGACCCCAGATGAGATTAAGGCTATGAGGTGGGGAGATTTGAAGGAGATGTTGATGAAGCGTTTTTGTGCTAACGTGGAGGTTCAAAGGGTAGAGTTAAAATACTGAATCTGAAGGCGGGTAAGAAGACACACCGCGAGTACACCACTGATTTCAATCGTATGTCCAGGTTGGTTCCCGTTATGGTTAATACTGAAACAAAGAGAATCAAGTGCTACATAAGAGGACTACCACAAAATGTCCGAACATTGGTTAGGGCTAATAAAGCCACAACATTTGATTCAAAAATTTAATTGGCTAAGATTACTTATGATGGCCTTGCCATCGATGAAGAGGAGGAGAATGAAACAAAAAGAAAGAACCCAACCTCAAAACAAGATGATACTAACGATGAGGAATCGCCTATGAGGAAGGCAAGGAAGGATGAGCTCATTGTATGTGTCAAATATGGGAGGAAATACCCGGGAGAATGTAGAATGGGATTGGTTGTCAGTTTTAGGTGTGGGAAGGCATGACATTCCTCCTGAGAATGCAAGGATCACCGTAGGTGTCACAATTGTGGATGGCATAAACACCTAGTAAGGGATTTCAGGAAGCCAAGGGAAGGCGGGGCGGAGAAGAATGCATGAGACTACCAGTTTTCTCAGTATGCTTAGAGAAGACCATTCAAGAAGACTAGTTACTAGTCATAAGTTTTATTTTGTGTATGACTGTTAATGACTTGATGTGTGTTGTTTTATATTGAAGTTTAGACTAGTGATTGTTTAAATTAACTATGATATAAATTTTTCATGAATGGTTTTTGTGTGGTGAATCATGATCATGTGATTTATGACATGTTAGTCATTTTAAAAAGTAGCGTCAGCATATTATGAGGCACCTCTCTTAAGAAATGAGACGAGATTTGCTAATTCAAGAAAAGGAAGCATATTATCAGGGACTTCATGGACAAGCTACCTATAATAGCTAAAACTCATGATCATCACTCAAGGATTGCGAGGCAAAGAAATAACCGGTAAGCTAGGAAGCTAAGATGGTTAAAAAACGTGTGTGAATACAGAAAGCGTTCCTTTTACAAGTATTAATCAGGTTTCGAGAACGAAACCTTTTATAAGGAGGGTAGACTTGTAACATCCGGAAATTTCACTGAATAATAATAAAATATTATTATTTTATGTTGGAGAAATTATTTATTTTGAATTAATAATTAACTAATAAAATATGAAATTAGCAAACAAAGATGGACCTAAAGTTAATTAAAGACTTAGTGAACAAATAGACCTAAGGCCAATGGGCTTAGGGTATTTTAACCTCTTAAACCATTAAACCCTAGCCACTTTCCATATTCACCAACACACTCAAAACACACACCTCTCTATAATATTTCAACATGATTTAAGAGCAAGATACAACCGATGAGCATTCATTCGTGTCGAGTAACGAGGAAGATCTAGACTTTATTATACAAGATCAAGTTTTGAACCAAGCTTAAAAAGATGTGTTTGATGCGTAAAAGCTTGATTAGTTATGTTCGGTTAGTTAAGAATTTTAAGATCCGGCTAAGTCGGGTAGTACAAATCGATAAAGGTTCGAACTTTATCCTAAACAAGCTAGATCTAAAATGATGATAATAATAATAATAATAATAACAACGATAACAATAAATGGTGGTGAATGGAACAAGGAAACTGGTAATAACGTCATATAATGGATTAGATTGGAATTAATAGCATCCAGATCCATTAGCATGGTGGTTAAGTCACATCCTTGCAATCCAGATGTCCGGAGTTCGAATCTTGAGCACAGCGAACCGTTTTTTTTTTTGTCGAATAGCGCACGAACCCAGATCACTGAACAATCATGCACCCAACACAGCGATCATGAACCCAGATCACCGAACCATCATGCATCGAATACCGAACCCTTAACCATGTGACCCGAACCCCGAACCCAAGATCCAAACACCCGAACACGAATACCCACGCCGAGATATCCTAATAGCGAACACTAGGCTTGGATGTACGCCCAGTTACAACTACAACATGTTGGGTCCATTACTGGGTTTGAGATAATCAGCCTAGTAACTTATGGACCTGTCTAGACTAATCCAATTTAACCAAGTTGATCCAAAATAAAATAAATTGAATTAACCGACCTCGTCAATTTCGGTAAGTCCCGTTAACTAAACTCGTTAAAGTTTTATAAAAAGAGACGTGGTTAGCTCGTTAATAAAAGACATAAATAATAAATAATAGTAAATATAAGAAAGGGACTTTGATGCTTATTATAGGTAATTAAATAACGAGGTTCGTTATTTAATATAACTTAGCTAACCTCGTTTGCTAGATTACGTTAATTTAACAATCTTCGTTAACTAAGGAGATCCCACTAGATCAATGAGACTTCGAGTAAGCCTAGTTAGCCTCATTAACTTAGTTTACTAAAATTACTAACTTAGTTTTAGTCAGTTATATGGTTAATTAATGAATGTATATGCTAAACAATTAGTGGTGCCCAGTTGAAGAAGGAAATTACAGTTAACTCAAAACGCTTAAGGATCCAGGTGAGTTTCTACGGCCCCTTTTCCTATTAGACGTTTTGGGGCTGTATGCATACTCGTAGGAAGAAATATTGATATACCTCGCTTAAATTTTGTGAAGTATATTGTATCCTATAAAAATATTATGTATTTATATTGAATGTATGGAAGAACAAGTTTGTCGATGCGTAAACAAATCTTCAGATTTTACACGTGTCGTGAAAAAAGTGTGCAAGTTTAATGTATGATAGCGGGCACATTTTTGTTAGTATATGTTCCTTACATGGGTAATAGTTAGTGTTCCTTAAATGGATATTATATAATTAAGTACATGTTCCTTGTGTGGTTAATAAACAATGTTCCTTCTATGGATAATATATAGGGTTCCTTGTATGGATAATATATAGTATTCATTCAATGGATAATGCACATTTTTCCTTCTATGGATAATATATAGTGTTCCTTCTATGGATAATACACTGTATTCCTTAGTTCTAGGTTTCTTATATGGATAATAATAAATGTCCTTTTAATAGATAATATGTAATGTTCCGCCTATGGATATTTATAAAACTTGTTTAAGTGCAAAAAAGAAAGTTATAACTCACTCAGCGTGTGGCTGAATTTTAGTACGCATGCAAGTATTATTGATGATGTGGCAAGCTTGAGATGCGTACGAGACTATCCATATTGAAGATTAGTTAGAGAAAGAAATTAATATATAAAAGTTATAGTTTCCGCTGCGAGTTGTATATGCTTCCGCTGTAACAAACTTAATTTATGAGTAAATCTAACGCTAAAGTAAGGTTATCTGGTTCGGGGCCTTACAGGGGGACTCCTATGATCAATCTCCGGCATGAGAATCAGTGATTGATACAATAAAGAGATTGTAGGAGTATGAAGAGAGATTAAAGAGAAAATAGAATGAATGAAAATGAATATATCTTTGGTGAAATGTTCTTTTATAAGTAGTCGGAAGCTTCTCTAGGGGAAGCATAAGCTTCTTAGGGGAAAAGGTCAGCTCTTGTTTCAACTAATGCAGATTGGGTGTATGTCATTTCCGTGAAACCTTTGTTTAGCCTTTGTTTGTCATGTTGCTTTTACTTTATGACAAACACTAGCTTTTTGTCAGCCATGACTTTTTCTGCCATTTACTATAACAAGAGCTTCCCGGTCAATTTTGGAATCTTGCTGGACAAGTGTCGAGCTTCCCCATCTGGCAACTTATATTTACAGCTCTTTTATTCCTAAGCTTTCGCAGCTTGTGAGCTTATGTTTGTTATTCATTTATTCGTAAGCTTAGCTTATGACTGATTGAGGTACCCAAGCCATCACAATTTTTGTATCTTTTCTTTCCTTTCGTCCTCATACAGTGATGAGCACAATTAAATGGTCACGGTGAATTTTAAAAAATACCTAAATCCTTTAATCATCAAATTCGATATGATTATTGGACACATTCTATATTATGTTTTGTAATATTTATGTAATATTTAATTAGTTTTTTTTTTCTTTTTTGCTTTATAATCATGTACAGTATTCAAGTACACAAACCAAAGACGATATATGAAGTTTGTGGATGGTGCCGCTGAATTTGAAACATTTAAGGATAATAAGCGGTAAGGAAACTTCGAAGAAAGTGGGCATGTTTGAAATGTTGTACATCTCACCTAAACTCTGCAAGGAAAATAAGTACAACAGCCTGTATCCATTCAATAAATCTTTATCTTTAAATTAACATCATTCAGTTATTTATTTATTACGATAAGCAATGCTCCAGTGATGCTGATGACTTTTTCTATGAGTTTATTGTTTCAAGTCTCGTTCATGACACAATGTTATGCGTAAGTCACAGTGGGTTCTTCGGATTATGAGCTTTCCCTTAATCATTAGACCATATGTAGTCATAAAGCCCCACCCTTGAGCGTTATGCGCCACGTGGCGCTCAGTCAGAGTTATGGTTTTTTAAAAACACATGGTGTAATAATAAAACCCCACCCATGAGCGTTATGTGCCATGTGACGCCCAGTTACTTTTACAATTTTTTTAAAAAAAAATTGTTAAGAATAATCAAATAACAATAATATTTTATTAAATAAATATAATAAAATAAAACTACTCGTCGTCTTCGCCCTCGTTGTCTTCATCGTCTTCGCCCTCGTCGTCTTCATCATCGTCTTCATTGTTGCCCTCGTTTTCACCAGGAAAACGGCGATTCATCTAAAGATGTTGGATCAAATCCCCCTTTAGTGCATTATGTATCTCTTGACCGCACGAAATCCGAGTTTTCGAGTCTTTGCTCCATACTTGCTGGAGTTCGTGGTGGATCCAAGTCCGGTATGAAAGTTGGACATATTGTTCTTCCTTCGTTTTCAATGATCATGTAATGCATTATGATACACGCATACATAGCATATTTCATTCTTTCTAAAGACTATAGACGACAAGGATTTTTAACAAAATGTCATCGTTGTTGAAGAACACCAAAACACATCTCGATATCGTTTCTCGCAAACTCTTGCACTTTCTTAAAATACTATATTTTTTCATCCAACGGGTCTCTGAATATTTTCACGATTATCGTATACTATGGATAATCCAAAGGTCGTATGAATCAATCGCTTGAAGGCTGACCATTGGTCCCTTTTGGTCACCTCGTGTGTATTGACATCGCCATGCAGTTGGACAATTAGTCTATTCCCAATGCATGCAATCTACACTTCCTATCATGTCGGGTAAACCATGCACACATGTATGGCCCTCATAAAGACGTTGTAGATCGTTCCAGTTGGGCTCTCTCAGATAATGCGGTCAATATAGTTTCAATATTCCTATATTTTACACAACTTTTATAAAATAATTGATTAAAGTAAACAAGTGATAGAATTATTTAAAAAAAAATGAAACATACCGTAACAAAAATACTCCAAGGTGTCCCGAGTTGTTTTATCGGCCATCTTTAAATACTCGTCGTTGATGTCGGCCGTGTTTCCATAGACGAGCACGCGTATGGCTGACATAACCTTATGAATAGCCTGAATCCTAGCGTCCCTCAACCGTCCAGCTTTTACTTAAAGTAATCAAGCTCACACTCCAAATCATTTGTGATGCGCATAAATAAGTTTTTAGACATCCGAAAGCGACGCCTAAAGATCTTCGGGTTCTTGTATCTCGGCGAGTCGCAGAAGTAATCCGCCATCAACCGGTTGATGGCTTCGGTACGATCTCGTTCAATATATGCTCTTTTTGAAACGTGGGGTTGAGGAGAACTAGCAGAACTCATATAAGTTGTCGCGAGCAAAATCGCACTCGTAACCGCCTCTTCCTCCGCGTCGTCTTCAGCTTGTCGGTCGGGCCCGAAAAACTGATTATATATAGAATGGGGAGAATCCATTAATAGAGAAGTTGGTGTGAAGAAAATATAGAATAGAAAGAAAGATTTATAAATTTGGTGAGTTTTGATTGTGGATGAAGTTGGTTAATATATAGAAAATAAGTTTTGTTTTTATTTTATTTTTTTAAACGATCATATTACCGCTGGAAGAGAGATGTTGATTTTTTTAGCGTTATGTGTAAAACGCCGGACCCAAAAAATCACCCCAAAATTGGGGGAGGGGGGGGGGTGCATGTGCCCTCGGCGTTGTCCACCAAAACGCTAACGTAAAGCCTCCATACGGAAGGTCTTAGCGTTGTCTGCAATCGCATACTACCTTTTTGTTAATGGATGGACCTGGATACTCGGGCATTGCTGAACTTTCAAAGAAAAATGTTTATTTATTTAACTTTTATTCTTTTTTCACACTTTTTAATCTCAATTTACGTGTACGTTTATATATATATATATATATATATATATATTCAATTATTTTTCCCTTTTTATTCTTATGATAATAATGACTAGGTTGAACATCAACCTAATATAAAAACTAAAAAAACGTTTATTACTTAACGCATAGTCTAAAAAATTATTTTATATATTTGTTTGATAGATCTCCAATATGTTGTAGTCTTTGTTTATCTTTAGGTTGTTTCAGACGTATGTATCAATAATCAATCCGTCACAGTTAAGGTTAAGGAGCTTTATTACTTTTCATAATCATATAAATAAAAGAAAGTTTAAAATCCCTTCATATATATGACAATATACGACAGGCTAATCTAATATAACAATATTTGTGTTGTCGCTTATTTATCATACTGCATGCTATTATTTTCTTTCTTCCTCTGCATGCGATTGTCATCTGTACAATACATATAAATTTCATACAATTGTCATAATTGTATATATAAAAATTGGTTCTTTGTTTAACCCACACATGTATATATGTGTATGTATATAAGTGTATATATTTCTAAGATATGACCTTAAATTTGATGATATTTATATGACTAGTTGACAGTTAACATTACCACACAAATTTTGTATTATATTTTTCAGTCATTAC